>NW_006383016.1:3409331-3454620 GCF_000327345.1 Myotis davidii | reverse complement strand
TATATTTAAACAGCAATTAAAACACCTAAATGAGTTTATGTGTTTAATGTTCCATAATGGGGCATTAATTGAAAAGGATGATTTTAATTTAATTTTAGTTCAAATTTAAAATTTGCAAGAGCATTTTCAGTAGATTCGCATGCCTGTGAAAATGGACCTCCACAGAAATTAGCTACCAAGTCCCTATCAGAAAGCTTCATTTTTATCTTTGCAAAGTGAACTCTTACTTGACTGAGCCCCATTCAACAAAAACATTTTCAAAGAGTTTCTCTGGTAAGTCCCATCAAGGAGAAGTCTCAGAGAAGGTCAAGTAGGAGAGGGTAAGAGGGTTACAAAAGCCAGTCAAGGAAAAACCTGACCCTCTAAAATAAGAGTGGTACCAGCTTTCAAGGTCTAACTTCAGACTTCTCATTATACTCGTTTTATTTCTGAAAAGGAAGGAAGAAAGGAAGGGAGAGAGGGAGGAAAGACATAAAGATTGATAGAAATAGATGCAGATACATCTTCAGAGTTACATTTTATGTTGAAGGTGAAAGAAGCCATGAGGTGGCCTCCACCTCTCCTTCTCATTCTGTTTTCCGAATCTGAACTGCCATCTGAGAACGGAACTTTCACCCTCCCTCTCTTTCCCCACCTGGATCTGTGTGGAGGAGCCTCCGTGCTGTGGGTGGACTCCCCTGGAGCCTTGATCAAACCAGGACATAGAAGGCAGAAGGGAGACGTTGTCAATCCAGGGAAGCTGAGAACATCCAATCAAAAAGGATGGGGTGTGTTGGGGGGTGGGGGGTGCTCATTATTACTGTTATTATTGCACTAGAGGCCCGGTGCACAAAAATTTGTGCACTGGTGGGGGAGTGAGGGGGGGGGGTGTCCCTTAGCCCCACTTGTGCCCTCTCACAGTCTGGGACCCCTCGGGAGATAACCCCCTCCTGGCTTAGGCCTGCTCCCTGGGTGGCAGATGGCAGGCCCGATCCCTCGGTGCCTGCCCCGCCTCCCTGGGTTGCGCACATGGCAGGGCCAATCCAGAGGTTGGGGCGCCGCCCCGGGTCGGGTCGCACACGGATGCCCGTCACTCCGGGTCGCAGATAGCAGGCCTGGATGGCAGCAGGGCAGGTGAGATGGCACTGTCCCGCCCTCCCTGCAGTATGCAAATTAGCCACCATCTTTGTTGGTGGTTAATTTGCATATCGCACTGAGTAGCCAATGGGAGGTGTAGCAAAGGTACGGTTAGTTACCATGTTTGTCTATTATTAGATAGGATTGCCCTTTTCACTCATTCATTCAACAAGCCATGATGCATGTTTCCCTCATCTATCACTTCAAATGTTGGCGAAGCAAAAAGCCAGGATGAAGGCCTCTCACTCATTCACAGGCATGTCTTGGCTTATTAGGCAATTCCTAGACTATGGCTTGGCTCAGACTTTTCTTTCTTACTGGCTTAGTCATTCTGAGTCAAAGCCCTGGATTCATATTGGACTCTTCACTTTGGACTGTTGTTGATTTATTGACAGTGAAAGCAAGTTCAGTCACCAGTGAAAAATCTGATCTTTTTGTTCCCTCTAAAGTCAAGGTCAGGCCCGTCAGAATGTTCCAGATAACAGTCCTTACACTAAGATACTTGAAGTCGGAAACAAAACCACTTGAAAAGTGGATGGTCATTTTGGGTCAGGATTGAGAACCTTCCTATGTAATAAAGTAATCTAAATTAGTTATTCAAACAGAACTATAATGGACCCAAGATAAGATAGAGGAAAGCATTTTTTGGGGGCCACAAAATAAAACAGGGGTGTCTGCTGCATTTACAGAGCTAGTGTTAGCCGATTGCATTGTCTGAAATGGTCCCATTTTATCCAGATAGCATCTACTCTGCGTAGCTGGCCTTCCTTTTTGCTATCCTTTCTTCTTAAGTTTTTTCAGTCCTTGTGAAATATGAAATTTTAACTATGAGGTTCAAAACTCCATTTTTTATTTCAAAGATTTAAAGAGAAAGGGTCTCTTTTTAAACATCCTGCTTTGTATTTAAAAATAAATAAACTGAACAGGAAGATGTAGAGAGTCTATCTCAGTTGCTCTCGGGATTCCTCATTCCGTGGGTTGAACTGATAAATTATCCTAAGTCACATCGTAATTTTGCTAAGAAATGTAAGCATCCCGGGATGTTTTTAAAATCTAAGGGGGGCAATCTTTCATCCAACAATTTACTGGGCTGCTGCTATTTCTAGCAGCCAAACACCTGAACAAACCCAGGGACGTGCAGGCCGAATAGTTCTGATAACAGCAGATCTTGGGCAGGACTGATTCGGTGAAAGCAGCTCATTCACAATGCAGTTTGCACGTGTTCTTACTCTCAGTACCCCACTTAGCTGGGGAAAGAGAGTGAGGACACATTTTCTGTTGATAACAGTTTATGCTGGGGGAAAAAATGTTTGAGTAAGTACATACATGCATAATTGAAGAATATCTGAGCATGACTATTAGCCACAAGGGCTATCATGAGAACCTTGGATTCTGAACACGTACTTAATTTCAACAGCTTACAGAAAAGAATTAATACTGGATTCGTAGGTGTGCAGTGAAAGGTTTGGAAGTTGATGTAGAGGGGTTGTTGTTTTTCTGAACTGTTCAAAGTTGCTAAAATGTAGACAGCATGGGGAAGAGACCCAGTTTTCTACATGACCAAATATTTCTGGGTTGGCAACCTCATGTTTCGCTAAGCCGTTTTGCTTGAATCAGTACCTGGAAAAACTAAGACAATTCCTGTGTTTACACACTCCTTTCAAACCGGGCAGGAGCAACACTTGAGAGGGATTAGCAATCAAACCCTGAAAACCTCCCATCACCGCACACGCCTGCCTTTGCATTTTGGACGGATCATAAAACACATCACACTGAGCAGACCCTGGCCCAACAAGCGTTCAAATCCTCATTTTAAAAAATAGCTTTTTATATGCAGTTGCTCTCTTTGCAATAAAACAAAGATTTGTTTATAGCTACACTTTAATTAAGAAACTTTTGGAAGAGGAAGATCTGGAAACCAGGGATTTTTTTTTTTTTGTCCTTTTTCTTTTTTTTTCTCCACAAGGGTTGTTTGTTTATTGGTTTAATTTTCCCTGAAGTAAAAATACACTTTGAAAATGTAACATGTCATTATGTAATTTGTAGTAACAAAGTGCAGGCCCTCGCACACGACAGCAAGCAGGACCGCACTGCTCACAGACAGTCCCCATCGCCCCCCCCCCATCTGATTAACAGCCTGTGTAAACATTCAGCCAACCAGAACACTGGCCAGTGCACAACTTGGTCAGCCATAAAACTGCCAGCCAAACACAGACAGGGGGGTTTTAGGCAGAAATCTTAATTTGGGGGAAATGATCAAAACTAAGACAACATGGTCCCAGGGGAGCAGGAGAAGGGCTAACCTTTACTTCCCTTAATCCCTCCATCGCTACCCGCCCAGAGCAAGAAACAATGAGATCACCCCTGAAGGTGAAGTGCTACATAAAATACACCTGAAATGCAAGGTTCCAGGGGGAGTATGGTCAGAAGCTCAGTGCACCTAAGGAAAATTCTAGAAGGAAAAAAAAATCAACTTTTGTTTTACGGAGAAACGTTCAATTGTCTGAGTTGTTTGGGGAAGGTCCTATTTTGATACCCAGGATGGATTCTCTCAGTCAGCGTGCTTTCTATGGGTGCAAGGAAAACTCATGGGCATTCCGACTGTGCAGAAATCAGTGGAACTGATACAAAGGGGTATCCTGTTGGCTTTTTTTTTCTTCCCATGATTCTCACTGCTCTTGCCAAAAGCTTTAGATCCTTCACATAATGAAAATTCAAAATGTCCAATGTAAATCAAATAATTGGTAAGGAACTTAGTTATTCTTCTTCTTATTATTATTATTATTATTTGGGGGGGGGCTTAGGGTAGTATTGTATCTCTTGTTTTTGAGGCTCTATGACACCCAATTTTCAGCAGATTGAATTTTTTTTAAATCCCCTTTTAAAAAAATATGCCAGTGGTAATAGCAGTGATTAAATTAACTACAACAAAGACACATTGCCTCGGTCTGGTTCCTTCTTCTTTTTTTTTTTTTAAATATATTTTATTGATTTTTTACAGAGAGGAAGGGAGAGAGATAGAGAGCCAGAAACATCGATGAGAGAGAGACATCGATCAGCCGCCTCCTGCACATCTCCCACTGGAGACGTGCCCGCAACCCAGGTACATGCCCTTGACCGGAATCGAACCTGGGACCCTTCAGTCCGCAGGCCGACGCTCTATCCACTGAGCCAAACCGGTTTCGGCATGGTTCCTTCTTCTTAATAACTCTTGGGTACCCGGTTACTATAGGGAATTGGGCTTCATAGCAATTGCTCCTCATTTACACCTTTGTTCTAGTCTCATTCCTTAATGTTGAATTTCTAATCTTTTTGAAAAGCAAATGTGTTCAGCCATTTTATGTTGCTCTCTAGGATTATCTATGCCTCCTTTGGTCCTTCCAATCACACTCAAACATGCTTACTTTTACCTATCATGAGAATCTCCATGTTTTATTCCAGGTGTTTTTACGCTAAATTCTATATAATAAAAGCCTAATATGCTAAGTGTCCGGTCAACCAGTTGGTCATTCAACCAATCAAAGAGTAATATGCTAATGATATGCTAAGGCCTCTCAACCACTCGCTATGATGTGCACTGACCACCAGGGGGCAGCTACTCTGACCAGTAAGGTTAGTTTGCTCCTGGGGTCCGGCTGATTAGGACTGAATGAGAGGGGCCAGACATGCCCTGGAGCCCTCCTATGGTCCCTCCCCAGCTGGCCAACCTCTTGTATCCCTCCCTAGCCCCAATCATGCACTGGTAGGGTCCCTCAGCCTGGCCTGCACCCTCTCGTAATCCAAGACCCTTGGGGGATGTCAGAGAGCTGTTTTCGGCCCAATCCTGCAGGCCAGGCTGAGTGACCCCACTGGTGCACGAATTCATGCACCGGGCCTCTAGTAAGTTAATAAAAAAACGTAATGTTAGCTCCAAATCAAATGAGAAAATGTATAGACATGTTGAGCATGTTATTTTTCTAGGCACTGGGCAAAGCACTTTCCATTTCATTTACCGTAATACTCTCCAAAGCCTATGAGTTGGGCATCAGTATTATCCCCCCTTTTATAGATTCAGAAATTGATATACAAAGAATTTCAGTAATTTGCTCCAAGCAACACAGCTAGGGAACAGCAGAGCTATGGTAAATTTACCAGCCCAGACAGCCTAATTCAAGACCCGGGTGACTTCCGCTTCTAGCTGTGACATGACTGCCTTGGTCAGGAGGCAGCTCTGTCTGAGACCCTTAGTCACTGCAGAGGCAGGTGGAAATCCCCACTATGATTTCTCTTAGGTAGCAAATGATACAGCCTAGTGCATTGAAGAAGCATCAGTTCCAGAGTCCAAAAGTCATGATTCCTTTGCCAGCTCAGCTACTGATCAGCTGTACCTTGGAAATGTTCACTTGCATCTCTAAGCCTCTGTTTCCTCATCTGTGAAAAGGAGGAAACTTTGTGGCATTTAAATTAAATAACATTTAGTAATTTAGAAACCTACAGTTTGTAATATAAAACCTATAAAGTTGCTCAGGTCTTTTTCATCGCCCCCCCCCCCCAAGCTAATCAACTTACATCATCAGCTATTATTATTTTAACTGTACTAAACAGCTATAGAATTCCATTCCCAGGGTATAGTTTGATGGAAAGAGTTTTCCCCTCTTTGAAAAATAAAAAAGAAGTTTAAGCAGAATGTTTTGTTACATTTTTGTTAAACCCATTGGGTCACAATGAACCTCATGTGCTAAGAAGCAAGTTGGGTCTTCTAAGTACACTTAAAAGGTGGGTACTTCTGCCTTCACTCCAAATACCACATGATCATTTCTAACACTCGACATTCAAGTATGTTCATTCCAAAAGGGTACAGTCACTGCATGGGGGCAACTCTCATGTTGACATGTTAAAGAAGAGCAGAGATGTCAAAGAAGTTTCTCCTCCGATGGAACATACACCACTTTGTGGTTGTTGGACCTTCTCTATCACAGCCTGCCTTCAACCAACTCCCTGTCATTGTTGGGATAAGGTCAATGAGCATAAACTACAACATGAAGTACGTCAGATAGCTACCCAAAATACGCTTTCAACTCTGTGACTTATTTTACCTGTTCTTAAAAACCACAATAGATTTCCATCTTCATGGGATGACAGAAAGCAAGAAGATATTCTAAATGACCTTTTCTGGCTAACATATCTTTTTAAAAACATGTCACAGTTTTCCCCACCTCATCCCCCTCCACTTTCAGCTGCCCCATGAGCACTCACATAGAGTAGGGCCTTAAACATTTTTGATGATAAATTAGTTGTCAATACACAGACCAGTTCCTTTTCCCACAGCCTGCTGGAATAGACACTCATTCTACTTTCTCTCAAAGACCCTACAACTACCTGTGCCTTGGCATGCACAGAAGAAAATTTTTATTCACAAATTCAAGCTACATTAAGCTGTTGAAAGGAGGATGGATTCTTAAACAGAGTTTCAAATAATTCTTGCCTTTGAGATCATCTGTGCTCACAGCCCAGTATTTGTACAAGATGAAATGATTTACAGGATCGAGCCTGGAAAAACTGGAGGGCAATTCCAAAAGGCAAGAACATGTTGCTGAGCCCATCGTTCATCCTGCCAGGGAAACTTTTGTAGTGTCTCCAAACTGTTATGAGACACCACTCTCCATCCAGGCTGAGGGATCGTCAAAGAGGCAGGAGCTATATTGGCCACACAGCCAGCATGGAGAGCTGGAGTTTTTGGCAGGGCACTTCCACCCCAAAAGCGGACGAGTCCTGGAAAGATGCTCACATAAACAAAGCAGGGAGACAGCTCTGCAGCGAGGCTCATCCTTTACCAGATCAAAGCCTGCAGCTGCTCAAACAACAGAAGATCAAGGGAAAGATAAGACAACACAGGGAAGAGAAGTGTCTACCTTGAGCTATTGAAAGCTCACATCAGCTACTTTGACAAAAGGATGTATCCAGCCAATGCTCATTCTTTATGGAGTGCAGAAAGGGGAGAGAAATCTGCACAGGGTCGTGGTTAAGGACACAAGCTTCAAAGTCAAGTTGTTCCCCTGGCTTTCTGCTCTGCCACTTACTGGCTGTGTGCGAGTGGGTAGGTGGCCGGACCTCTCTGTGCCTTCATTTCCTCACTTGCAAAATGAACCTAGTAGACCTGCTTCCTAGGTTTTACTGAGTGACTGACACACAAGAAAGCTCTAAAACGGTTGTAATTAGTAGTTAAGTCATACAGTCCCAGGTTTGAACAGTTTCTGAACTTGGTAGTTTTGTGAACTTAGGGAAACAATTTGGGGGCAGCTTCCCCATCTGTAAAATGGAATTAAACCCTGGTGGTATTGCCATGGGGGGTTGATGGTATCACACATACAGTGGACATTCAGTAGATGCCACCTCTGATTATTATCATTTTTCCTGATTTTCAAAGGAGAGAGCCACTGGACTGGTTAGACTAGAAAAAAACAGGGCCAGTAATACTTAGGCCCCTCTTAAACCTCCGAAGCTTCATCCACATGCAAAGGAGATACCTCCTGATATGGGTCCTAGATGTTTTAAACAAACAACGAATTTTCTTTTAAGAGAGAAAAGGGAACCTGGAAGTGTTCCCAAATTTAACATCTGCAAGCAGAGAGGATGACGAAATGCATTAGTACTGAGGAATAACTTTCTCCCATCTTCTCAGAAAACATCTGGGTATCACCCTCCCTCCACTCATTCCCCCCCTCCCACCCCAGGGCTGACTCTTGGCTGACAGTTTATCAGAGATAAATGGAAACACCTGGGAGCCAGATAAGGCCAACTGAGCGTGATCAGCTGAGGAGCCCTTGGGGACACATGCCACTCAATATTTCTTTCTCCACCCCAGGCAGGATGGGAGCGGGATCCAGGCTGTGACCGATGGCAGGGCTCACTTTCACATTCATTCTTTCCTCCATTCATTCCCAACAACCTCAGGAGGTCAGTGAGTTGGCCTAGCTTCCTGCCTGAGGTAGGTCAGCACCAAACCCCCAGGTGAGTTAGATGGTTACTGATCCTGCTTTTAACCATTTCCACAGAAAGGCACAGGAGCTAACTCTGTGTTCTGTTCAAATCTTTAACTGCCTTTTCTTTGGTCAAACCAGACTCTCTCCAGCTAAAATTTCTCATCGCTACAGAAAGGGAAGACCTAATATAACCCTTTGTACCCTGCGGTCATTCAAAAAATATTTCTGTTGCCCTCTCCACTGTAATAACCTCCCCAAACTTGAAAATGTGAAATCCCTTTTCCTTCCCTTGCTTCAAAGGTCCTACTTGCCTTCCCTTTAATTAGCATGCTCCTTTTCTCTCAACTCATTCCAGCTTCTAACGCATTATTAGAGACCAAACCTTGACACAGAACTTTAATACCTGACACCAGATCTAGCTGCTAGTAAAGTGAGAGTATTCCAGTATGTGTTTCAGCACAGCCACTACCTGGATGTACAATCCCTAAGCAAGTTACATAACATTTCTGGGCCTCCGTTCCCTTAGCTATAAAGTTGTTTTGATCATAAAGAACAAGGACTGTGAACATGGCATTAGCGAGACATCCCAGCAGCCAATAGAGATTTTCTAAAAGAGTCAAATTCAGAAGGACACATAGGAACTAACGAGGTAGAAGAGTAGGAGAGAACAGAGCAGTCCTACCAGAAGCAACTGCATGTGCCAAGGTCCTGAGGCTCAAATTCCTATGGACCAGTATGACTCGATCCCAGAGAACAGAAGAAGAGGATTGTGAAATGAGGCTGGTGAAGGAGGTAGAGGACAGGTAACAAAGGGTCTTGTAAGCCATCGTAAGGGTTGTAGTCTTTATCCTAAAGGCACTGGGAAGATGATATAGTTATAAACAGATCTGTGTAATTTTGAAGAACACTGGCTGCAGAATGGACTGGACACAGAGTAGACATGGGAGAACAGAAGGCTCTGAGCTAAGCCAGGCGTGGGATTATGAGAACTTGACTACAGTGGCAGCTGTGAGGATGAAGAGACATGGGTAGTTCAGAAATGCATCTATGAACCAAGGCATGTGGCAATGTGGGAGAAGGAGGTGCCAAAGAGGACGGCCAAGTGTCCGGCTGGCTCACCCTGGATAGTAATGATTCTCAGTTTCTAAGCCCAAGTCCATTCGCTTCACTGCCTCCCTCAATTTGTCAGACATTCTAGAAGCACTCCTACTTCTCTGGACTGACCCACAGCACAGTCAGCCAGAGAGACAGAGAGAGAGAAAGAGAGAGAGACAGGATAGTGTTGCTATTTATTGAGAGAGAGAGAGAGAGAGAATGCTGGGGGAGGAGTGGGTTTGAGGGAGAAGGTATGAGTTCAGGTTTTGGACACGCAAAGTTTGAAGAGATGGCCAAGTCCAGATGTTGAACAGGCAGTGGGATTTATGATTGGGAACTCATAGGAGAGTCTAGGCTGGAGATAGAAATGCAAGAGTCGTCTGCATGTAGATGATAATTAAAACCATAAGCATGGACGAGATCACAGAGGGAGGGTGTAGAATGTGAAGCAGAAGAGGGCAATGGATCAAACCTTGAAAGTTTCTAATATTTAACAGTCGGTAGGAGGAAGATGAGCCAGAAAAAAGACTGCGGAGCATCCCCAGAGGCAGGAGAAAACTAGGAGAGCGTTAGGTCATGGAATGCAAAGGAAGAGGGTGTTTTGAGAAGAAGGGGATGACAACAGCAAAGTTATTACCTTTGCTTATCTTTAATGACCTAATGCAGGTGAAACTTCTATGGGATTTCAGGTTGATGTGCACTCTTGGGTTTTTTCCAACTTGGAACTTCGCCATGTTTTCTGTGCATGCGATGGATTATTGCTGGGTGTTGTGACCAAACTTTCTATCCAGTTTGATTAGTATAACAACACCGGTGACATCTCATTCATCCAGAAGCTTCCACTACCCAGAATGCAATCAAGAACGAGGCAAAAAGAAGAAAAACCCTCAAAAACTCAAGGATGATTACTAAACTCTGCTCATTAATATTTCTGTATTTACTAACAGGATCTCTTATTTAGCTTTCACGTAGAACCTTTATAAGTCCTGTGAAAGTTGATCTTTGGTTTCTCAATCCGCAGTAAAATGGAAAGAACCTGTGGGGAGAGAGAGGGGTGGAGGAAGACTAGCGAGAAAGGTTACAGAGATGTGCAAATATTGTACAGTCAGTGGTCCTAGGAAATCAATTAAAATCTACAAAAAGCAGGCAAGAGAACAAAAACATCACAAATAGTCTGAGTCCTTAATTGAGACATAACTACACTCTATTCTTCAATAATTATTGGGGAAAACATCACAGTGTAATACCTGATACTAATGGAGTAATAATAAATGGGTGCTACATTAAAACAGAAAAGGAAGCCTGTCATGAGGCTTTTTATGTTCTTCTGTCCCTTGTATTTTCTCTAAACTGGTATTGAGAGCTGGAGGCTCGGTGAGACGCCAGTTGAATTTTTCAGTAAGAATTCACCAAAGGAGGTAATGGGAACCTCAGGTTGTTCTGAGATGTCCAGATTGATCAGTGGCGACAGGGACTGTCAGCTTCTCATCGGCTATGAAGTTCCTGTTGCCTTTGCACCTAATGGTTTTGCAGCCATTGATTAGCATTGCCCAGGTTTATTATTTCCTGAGGAGTTGAAAACTCCGGAAAGTGGCAGATTCTGCCGCACAAATAACCTAGTTTCTTCAGTAAACAAATTGCAAGGGGAAAAGGGGAAGGGAACTCACAGATGGAATAAGAGTGAAGAGACACAGCAACCAAATGCTTATTAGTAAGTAAACATTTATGAGCCCGCTGGGAAGACAGAATTCTGGGAAGGAATTGTTCTTTTCCGGTGTGATCATGGCTTTGTAACGGTATATGTTTTAAAGCCCTTATCTCATCGAGATAGTACTGAAGTATTTATGGATGAAATATGATGTCCGGCGTTTGCTTCACCATGGGGCGGTGGGTTGGGAGATGCAGGGGGCCTGGGCTTGAGGAGGGAGGAGATGAGAAGTTGTGAAGCTGGACTATGGGAACCTGAGGGTTCAGGTGCCCGGCTCTCTATTTTCTACAAATGATAGAAATTTTCCTTTGGGGGGGAAAAAAGCTTAAAAATAGAAAGAAGTTATTTATTTTCACCTTGTGATTTTGGGAGAATCAGAGTGGATGAAACAGATGATTGGGAAGGTCCAATGGTGGCTGCACAGGACAGAGAAGGGCTGTGGCACAGGTGACAGAGGCGTGACGAGTCATTACTTTAGTTGTTGAAACACCAGCCTGAAGGCCGAATTGGGGAAGAACTCACTCCACACCTCAGTGAGAAAGGGATTTCCCATCAAAGCCACACCCAGACCAGTTCAGGCAGCACAATCCTTAGACCCTCGGAGGCCCGACTCAGAGCCCAGACTAAAAGGAGGGCCCTGTGCCTCAGTGTCCCTAGGTATGAAGCCCGATCCTCTTACCTTTCTCCCTCCTTTGCTCCATGTCCCTGTACTCCAAAGAAGTGCCCTGACTGCACCCAGCCTTCCTCTCCTGTGTGGCATGGCCATGACATAAATGAGCTCCCTCCCGCCCCCGCCCCTTGGCTTCGCAACCCTCTTCACTACTTGCCTCTAACCTCCCACCCCCTCTGCCTCCTTCCCGCTCCCTCTTCTCCTCATGCCATCCCCTCTCCACACGGCCCCTCTCTTCCCCTAAGTTGAGAACTGAGATCACTGGGGAAAAGAAGGATCAATTTCATGCCAGGGTCTCAGGCCGTATCCTTGGATTTTCCTGTGCCGGGCCATTTGGCCAGCGGCTGCTGAGCTGGATGAGAAATCTCAGGCCTACCCAGGAGTCCGCCAGCTCCCACCGCCTCCTGTGCCCATCACAGCTTTCGGGATCAACGAACCCCTCTTCCAGTCAATGGGAGCTTTGTGAGCTAAACAACAGATGCCACAGGGCCTCGAAGGCAAGTAAATATGGTTATTCAACGTTCTATCGCTCTGTGGATAATTCAGGAAATTCAATTATGGTTTCCCCAGCAACAGTAGCACAACTTCAGGCCTGGTTGACCCTCACGCCTTCCCGTGCCAGAGACAATGCGATCTGGCAGACTTACAATTGCCATTGGGAGCCTGACTGGGTGCTCCCAAATCCTGTGCTTCCCAATGGAAGGCTTTTACTCAGCCGTTTATATAAAGACTGAGGCTTTAAAAGTACCGCCATAATCCCAGATACATGTAAGTGTGGAATGCTAAAGTCATGTGGGCACAAATCTGGAACCTAAACGCCTTGGGCACAGGAGGAGGCAGGACTTCCTGAGCCCGTGGATTGTCAGGCGACCTGCCTAGAACAGGGATTGTGTACCTGGAGCCTGTGATGCCCACAAAGAGAGGCCAGTGCCACAGTGGGTTGGGAGCATGGGTGCAGGTGCCAGACTTCACAGGTTCGAACTCTAGCCTTTTTTAAAAAAAAATCTAAGTAGCTATGTGTCCTAATCAAGGTACTTGCTTTTTCTGTGCCTCGGTTTCCTCATCCACAAAATGGGGATGATGCTACTGGGTCATCTGGGTGGTTTGGCTTTGGAGCAGAGAGCATTCTCAGACCTCTTTGTGGGATTTAGTAATGACGGCACTGAGCTGTTCTTCATGACCCCACTTGCAATTCTGTGCCCGAGCCAGGGTCAGAGTGGGACATGGCGGACAGGTACTACCCTGAGTTGGTTCTTTATTTTCTTAGTGAAGCATATTTCTTTTTTTGCTCCTCGTCCCTCCGTGGGCTTTAATTAAGCCCTCTCCCATCCAGAGAGCAAGGCCAGTGTTCAGTTTGGTTTTGGAAACGACTCCCAAGCTTGCACGGCGGCAGCAGGGTTTTCCACGGTCTGCCAGTTCCAGTCCAGCCCGGGCGGCTGATTTATAAGACGCTGAGCTCATTGGCTTACCCTCTGTTCTCCCCGGTCATTTCTCAATCGCGTCGCGCTGGCTGGAAACATCTGAGAAAGAAATTTACTGAGAGATGCACAGACAGCCTATTCATATTTCATCGTTTTCAGGAGCCTTCCCCAGAGGAGCCGGTGGGCGCCTGTTAACTCCTGTACAGCCCCCGGTCGGTGTCCCTGCCCCTCGTCACCCCACTCACTGGTGCAGAAGACGCCCAGGTCCCCACCACACTCGGCTCCTTTGACTCTAACGCTAAGTGATGGAGCTAACACAGCACACGCTGTTCTCAAAGCTTCCCAGCCTCGCGGTGACAGCGGGGTGAGCCAGGGGAGTGCGGGCGGCGGGCACCCATGGGCTTGGTGATTGAATTGTCTAAGCGCTTAAAGATTCAGGTTCAGGGCCACTTGAAGTGCGGTTGCTTCTTCCTCATTAACAGGAATCTGTTCAAAATAATTCATTTGAATAAAGAGCTAATGGAGGCTTCGGAGAACACCTGTGCACGCCTCGGCGCCCTCCTCTCTGCCCTCTCTTCGTCCCCAGCCTCTCGCCCCCCGCCCATTTGGTCCGAACATAGAAACCTCTAATCTGAAACCAGTGTTTCCCACTAAGCTCCCCATTTCTGCTTGAAGTGGTTTGCAATGGCCACTTTCTGCATCTTGTTCTCAGGCGTGTCTTGGTCAATTAGTGCAGTGTCACAGCCGTGCGCAGTTATTGTAACTCCAGCTGTGAGCTGTTAATAATCAACTTACCCACAGGACAATGGTGCCATATGGTTGATGGTCAATCAGGACTAAAATATGCATGTGGTGGGGGCAGGGAAACGCTCCTGTCAACCTGAGGGGGTGCAGGTCGCCGGTTAGGATGCTGGCTTGCGAGGACCGAGTTCGGGCTGTATCGCTGGCATCCCGGCCTTGCTCCCCGCCCTGTGATGTTTGTCCTGAGACAAGAAGGCGCGATGACTAAAATGACCCAGCTGGAACCAGAAGACAAGTAGACAAAACACGGTGAAATGTAGAATGTGGGCTGGGGAATAGGGATTTGTTGAAAAGAAACATAGCTCAGATTCCTGACGGGGAAAGGGAGACAGATCTGCGTTTCGGTCATGGGAAATGATCTGTGTGCTACGAGACAAATTTTACTTAATGGGGGTTTTGAGGCAAATAAACACAAGCTGATTTGTGGCAAATGAGTGAAGGGGGACCAGTGAGTCACTTGGTTGATTCCCAGTAACTTCCTCCACAGGATGGAAGGGCTTTGGGATTATTTGGATTTGGTTTTTGAATTTGGGGTTTGAGGGTTTGGGGTGGGGTAGGCAGGGAGAGAGATGGGGAGGCTCTTGGCGAACAGCTGAACCTTGACTTCTGTTCCTAGCCGTAGCTGCCCCAGAAGAAAAACAAACGGCAAGGCCAGCAAAGCATCTACTTGTCTCAATGGCAAAAGGAATCCTCACACATCTCTCTGTGTCAGTTTCACTGGCAGCGGCAGAGAACCAGTGCAGAACCGGGTCCTGTGAGCAGAGAGCTACACCAGTGGTGTCACTGGTCTGTTCTTTATGTCTGTTTGTTTAAATGACGAGTTCTTATTACAACATCTGTCGTGGATGCCTCTTGGTAGTACATCAGGGGCCAGACCCCAATAGTGTCCGTTCTCTCTCAACACCAGAGCAGTTCTTAGTCAACATTTTCTAACTGGAATCCCAGGTTAAATTAGTTCATGCAAACTTTCTTTAAATTTAAAAATGTACCATCACCACCTAAGACAGATTTTTTTTCTTTTTCTACTTTATTTTACTTTTTTTTTTTTCTTCTCCTGGACAAAAAAAGTGAAATGATTCCATTTCTGGGGAGGTTCCTTTTCCATAGAAAGGAAGAAGTAGTTTTCCCACTAAAAACAGGTCTTTTAATCGCCATTTAGAGTCATCGGCAATAAAGGCTTTAGTAAGGTCCTGTTTACTTGCTGTGTGGAGCCTGGTTTGATTACCTGATAATTGGAATCCCTGCTAACCATTGGGCTGGAGCACCTGAGGGGTCCCGCTCCCTGAGGGGCGCCCCCTGCAAGGGAAGCCACATTTGTGATTACACTTTTGTCTTTTCAAAGACAAACCATTCACTTTTCCTTCCTCCGTGGGAATCTAGGGAAGAGGTCAGGGGACACACACACACACACACACACACCCTTCTCCTCTAGCCCAGTGATTGGTTGCTAAGGGTTCACTGAAGTTCCTGTCATTCTGAGACTGTTCCACTATCTCGCTGGTTCTCAGTTGGGGCTGATTTTGTCCCTGGCAGACATTTGGCTGTGTCTGAAGATGTTTTTAGTTGTCGTGACTCGGGGAGCGAAGGGGTGCTTCTGGCATTCAGTGGTGGAGGTCAGTGGTGCTGCTGAACTTTCTACAATGCACAAGACAGCCGCCCCACCACACACACACACACACACACACACACACACACACACACACACAGTTACCTGACCCAAAGCGTCAGCAGTGCCAAGTGAAGAAATACTACCCTAATGTGATCAACTCCATCTGAGGCGATAGAGAGGAGCTGCAGACTTAGGCTGAGAAAGACAGCAGTGCGACCAAGGGCTGCCACATTCCTCGCCTGGGCCCCACTCCGCCCCACCAAGGAGATGTGCCTGCTTCACCCCACTCCTGCCCGAGCCGGTTTTTCTCTGTGATAGTGCATAGCAGGGTCAGCAAACGACAGCCTGGTGGGGCAGACATCTGTTTCTGTATAGCCAATGAACTATAACTGGATCTTATATTTTTAAATGGTTGATAAATAATAATATTTTGTGATGTGAAAATTATACAAAATTTCTATTTCAATGCCACACGGCTATGCCCACTTTTTAACGTATCATCCAGTCTGCTTTTGCAGAGTATTTGAAGCGGTCTGTACAGCTTCCAAAGCCTAAAGTATTTATGATCTGGCCCTCGACAGAAAAGGTTTGCTGACCCCTAACATAAAACTTAAGGCCAAGCACATGGCCTGCACAGCAGACTCGATGATTCCTGGAGATAGCAGGCCCCACAAGTGACCAGAACACATGTGTAAAGGACGCTGTGTTATTTCCACACACAGTGTGCTCGGACATCATCAGGTTGGTAGGGGTCCACTTAAACACAAGTTATTTGTTTTTCTATTCTTCCCCCTCATTATAAGTTTCTCACCCCCAATAAAATTTTCATCATCATGGGTCAAAGCTGGGCTTTCCTCTCGGTCCCCTGCCCCAGCTTTTGCCTGAGTCTTGGATAAAAACCAGGGAGAGAAGTCAGGAGGGGCCAGATCATCCTCCAAGGTGACCCTGAGCCATGAGGAAGGGAGGGGAAGTGTATGAGCACTAAAGCCACAAACTCTCAGACTCCCTCCCCACAGACTGACATCCTTGACATCCTCTTGCTCTTCCAGAAATGCTTGGGTGCCCAGCAAGAGCATCCTCCTGCAGCCCCAAGCAAATATGGTTTTTCAGGAATATTTGCTCATACCACTCAGACACAAAGAGGGGAGCTGGGACAGGATTCCACAAACACAGGGTTGTGCTGTTTAACCTCAGCAATTTAATACCAATGCACTTTGTTTTCTTGGCTAAGCATTGTCCTCCTCTCCTCCCCCCCACCCCCCCACATTCCAGTTTAGAGACACGATGTGGACACACGCAGGAGGCGATAAGAATCAAGAAGAAAGAAATCATTTCTGGGTTTGGAGGTGATGATGACAATGATAAGAAGGAGGGGAAGCAGGAGGGCAGCACCATGTATTGAGGTGTCAGGAAATATTCTGGCACTTGATGTAGCTCCTTACAGCAACCTGAAATGTTGAGAGTATTGGACCCATTTTACAGATGGGAAGCTGAACTCCAGGAAGTTACGTAACTTGTGTAAGTGCACAGAGCTAGTAAGATAGAGGAGCTGGGATTCGAGTCACATCTGTCCAATTGCCCTCTTCTCCATCTCCAGGGGATACTTCATTGAAGAGGCAGGATGTGAAGGGGACGGGAAGGATGAGTAAGATTCAGATTGTCAGGCTAGGGGGAAGGAAACACTAAATAAGACAAAGAGATCGGAATAAAAGGACGGATGCTGGAATAGGTATGTTGTGTTAGGATGCTGGAATGCGTATGTATATTAGGGATGGTTCAGAGATGGAATAGAGGGTTTTCTTGGAAATACGAAGTTTGCACAAGTCGGTACCACTGGAAAGGTTTGATTGGGCCCAACCATTGCCAAATGCAATCATCTTTAGGACTAGGTCTTCCTAAGTCTTGACATTCGATGTTGAGTCCATGTGGAAGAAATGTGCTATACTAAAAAGGTTACTATTATGACCACTTTATTCATAACTGCAAGCAACCAAGAGGACCTTTGATATGTAAATGGATAAGCAAACTGTGGTACATCCAGATAATGGGATATTGTTCAGCAATAACAAGAAATGAGCTATCGAGCCACCAAAAGATATGGAGGACCCTAAATGCATATCACCAAGGGAAAGAAGCCAATCTGAAAATGCCACCTCCTTCAAACATTTTTTTTAAGTGTGTCTTTAGCGCTGATGCTTTTGCAGCACGATAGCCACTGGCACCCACAATGTGTACTGACTTTAAAGGAATCGACGAGAGAATTAGACCATCTGCCTTCTGCACCGAGCTGTGAGCTTACACAGGGAGCCGCCTGACAGAGGTTCGCCCCCACCAGCCCCTGGCTGCCATGGGGATAGCAGAGAGACTGGCAGCCTGGTGGCCTGCGGGTGTGCTAATATTTACAGGCAGGGGCGGCCTCTGCGTCCTGCGACCGCCGCTCACCTCATTCTGCTGTTGCTTCCCTGTCCACTTCGAAGCGGCCCCAGAGGAGGGGAGGCCGGCGCTTGCATCGCAGATCTGGTTTTACCTCAGTCCCTCAAAGGCCCCGGTTACCCTTTGCAGGCCTCAGCAGGCACCGTCTACACCACAAAGCCAGCCTTCCGGAGGATTGGGGATCCTGGCAAGAGAGGGCGAATCTCAATGCCAAGCCGGGTCACTTCACTTTATATAAAAACATATGTTGGAAAGTTCGTTTTTAGATTATGCCCCATTTCCCTACACATACAAACACACATACACACACACATGTTTTGGACAGTGTGAGCAGAGAAAACAGTATCCCCAACTTTTACTTGCGTGTGAACTTTGTACACACAGAACTTAAACAGATGTGCGTGTTTATAATTCTAAAGATGCACATATGTAAAACATCCCACCGTATATTTATTCGCACCGATGACTGGGCGGAAAGGCCCTGTGTTTACGTCTTCTCGTTGTGTTCTGCGGGAGAGTGCCACGTACGTTGTTTACATATGTGACATTTATGATGGAAAACCCAGTGGCTGGTGGGAGTCAGAGCCTCGTGGGTTTTGAAAATACTCCAGACCCAGGGATGAGATGCCACCGAGACAGGCATGAGGGGTCGGGGAAGAGCTGGGGGTCGATTGCTTCCCAAATACTTAATCCGAGTCAAAAACTGAAAATGAAAAAATAACAGAGTCCTGTTCCATACAAATCACAGCACTGAGACTCTGTTTCCCTGTCAGGGAAAGGAAGGAGCTGTCTGCTCCCGGGACGGGTGCTGTGTGAGAGAGGAAGAGGCTGAGCGAGGCCTGGGCGGCTGGCAGCGCCTGGGAGCCTCGCCCCCACTTCTCAACGAGGATTCCAGAAGGCCTGGCCCCTCAATGCCCCTATTGTCCTCCTGCTCCTGCTCACAGCCCGGCGGCTGAACGTTTCGCTTGGTCCGTCCACAAAAGTTTTCTTCTTCTACCACGATTTCAGCTTTTAATCCCCTCTCTGTTTGGAAGGAAACCTGACATGGGAAAGGATGTGGTCTGCAGCGTGGAAGTGCCTGGCCGCATAGGGAATACACAGCGCGGAGGAATGAAGTGGGGCATTTACCAGGTCCCCATGTGGGAGTCTCGGGTTTGGGGTCCAGAATAGAGTGATTTGAGCCCCACTGGCCAGAGGTCACTGAACTCCGACCTCTCCACGCGCCTGCGGTTTTTTACCGCCCACCTCCAGGGCGCAGGTGCCTCTACCCTTCGGCACAGATTGTTAATGCCACTGACGACTCTGCTGCTTCTCCCTTCTCTTTATCAGTAACGCAGGCTATGAAGCCAGTAAATGTCTGCCCAGATGTGAATTACACGTCGTGGGTTCTCTTGCTGTTGCCTCTTCTGTGGGGCAATTTATCACACCGTGTGCGACGGGCTTGTGCATGGAATAGTGTCCCCAGGGGCGTGCCAGCACCACTTCTCAGGTCATGTCACGTTGCTCTAGAAAAACACGCTGCGGTGCTCACCTTCAGACAGAGAAGCGGAGGCTGTCTCAGAAGCTGCCATTGCCCGCTATATGGACATGGGGACAAACAACACTGGTGCTTATGATGAGCCTTTTATCCTGAGTAACTCAGGCTTGTGCAAGGATGTGCGTAATGTGACTCTGGCTTCATCAGGCTCTTATTCTCTGGTGCTTGGCCTGTCATTTCAGGAGGGAGCGAGCCCTTTCCAAAAGGCTTTAGCTCATTGCTGGTCTCTGTTATACAGGGAACAGGCAGGTTCTCTCTCTCTCTCCCAACTGCCTCCCCCCGACCCCCCGACCCCTCGACCCCCATCCTGGAAGAAGGATCAGCCAGAGTTCTTTCCACACCCATTTTATTTGAGTTTCCACTTTAATCTTCATGCCTTCTCTGACTCATCCAGATTGCAAATAACTTCCTTCTTTTGCAACTTGAGCCTCAGCATCTTCTGCTCTCTCTGCTGCTCCACCAACTCATCACTCTGCTGTCACTCCCATAGCCAGAGGTGGCATCAGGAGATGTGGCTGCAGAGCCCTTGTCCTGCCTGTCTCTGGAAAGTCCACAGGGTGAGCCGCCCAGGACACGAGAGCTGCGCTGTGGACGGGGGCGTGCTGCGTGCCCTGTTGTAGGCTTGGAGTTCCACAGTACTTGTTAGCCTGAAGGTCCTGAGACCGCTCACCATCAAGAGGCCTGCTTGATAAGCATAAAGTGGTGCCACAAAACCTGTTTTTGACCCCCACCTTTTGAGTCATGCCTCCAGCTGTCTGAGGACCATGTGTGAGGAAATGTCAGTGATCCACATGGTGGTCCACCCAGGAGCCCAGGGCCTGTTCTGTGCCATGCCTCGGGAAACGAGCCTCCTCTCCGGCCCCCCTTGCCTTTTCTTTGACCCACAAACTTACAGCAGTTCCTGAAAAGGCCCAAGATGCAGGTCTAAGCCCTGGGGTACCAGCCCCAACCACTCAAAGAATTTCAAGAGGTTCCTCCCGTCGGCCTTACAGTGACAAAGGCTAGTCATTGTCGTGCAATTTTTTTCTCCACTTTTTCTTAAACAAACAAACAAAAAACTCTAATTTTTGGCTGAGCATGTGGCCACTCTAAGTAAAACTACAGTTTTCAGCCTCCCTTGCAGCTAAGTGTACAACTATAGGAAGTGCTGTGTGCAGCATCTAGGAATTATACTTAAAAGGGGGAGGGCATGCTCTTCTTTGCCTTTCTTCCCTCTGCTTCTGGAATAAGGATGTGAAAGCAGGAGCTTGAGCAGCATGAGGTAGAAGCCATATGCTCAGGAGGATGAAAGGGGGGGAGGCCCTAGACATTGTGAAGTCAGATGCCAGCTCCAGATGAACATATCTGGGTTTCTTTTCTGTGAACTAGAACAGACCTTTTAAAAATTATTATTTCAGCTACTGTTATTTGGGGGTTTCTGGCACCTCAGCAGTATCTCATCTTAACTGCTTCTCTCTTCAGCTAACCCCCTAGATCACTCAAAGATAGACGAGCCGCCCAGATTGCTTCAGGAACAACCTCTCAGAAAGTCATCTTGACCGGGAAGAAGTAAGCCACATGATGTCCACCCGGAGTGTCTCTCCTGATGACCCTGCTCTCCAGGACCCTCCCACCCAAGACCGTGCAGGACGGAAGCAGGAGATGGGCCTGGGCAGGGGGAGCCCACGCCCAACCGTGATCAGCCCTTCAGGAGCCCAGCCAGCCTGGGTGGGCTGACCTGAGTGGCCATGTGTTTTCTCACTCTTGGCCCCCAATAGCCATTCCCTGAGTTTGCCAAACCTTCGGTCCTCATGTGCTCACTGGGCTGCATTCCCACTCACTATTAGTGCCTCTCCCACATGAACCGTCCGAAGTGTTTGTTAGTATAGATGCGCCATCTATTCTGATGGGCTTCGGCTTCATGTGGCTTAGATTCAACTTCACACAACGTCTACATTAACACAGATATCCCCACTCACTACCGTGCCCTGCCAGTCTACTGCATTTACATCCATAGTGCCAAGGCCGGTATTACATCCATAGTGCCAAGGCCGGCCTCAGGCTGTGTCACCCACAGGCACCCCCTGAGCTGGGCCAGCCCTGGGGCCATGACCATTAGCTAGAGAAACCCAAGTATCACAATATGAGTGCAACCCGGTCTGTGCATTTAAAGTGGCAACGAAGCTTTTTTTTTCCACCTGTTTATAAGATACATGGAGTATAGAGATGAATTATTTCTCTATCGTGAGGGTAAAACTCTGTGTATACACAAGTGTTTGATTATAAACCTTTTTGCTTATGTCTTCATTGTAGCAGTTACACAATGCCAGGAATTAGAATCAAGGCGTATGCTCGCCCTCCGCCATTCGGCTGCACGATGCTCCCCGGGCCTCTGCGTCCCCCACAGACCTCGCTTGGCGCAGCAGGTAAGAAAGAACGATTGCTTTGGAGTCCGACGGCCTTGGTTCTGTTCCTTGCATAGCTGTGTAACTCCAAACAAATGACTTCATCTTACCAAGAGTCCATTTCCTCGCCTAAGAAATAGGCATAATAATCCATACCTCTTAGCTTGTGTTGAGGGCTAAATTGGATAGTGTATGAAGCTGTCAGCAAACGGGTGCTGTGATTAAATCACAGTGACCTCGCATCAGATGCTCAAAAAAAAAAAAAAATCCCACGAAGCACAACCCCAACTCCCTGGTTTCTAAATTCCTCTGTGCATCACCGGGTCCCCTCTCCATGACACTGTCATTTGTTATTTATTCGGCCAGAAGGGTTGAAGCTTACACTATCTACCTGACACTGGGAGAGACGCTGGGGATGCTGAGATGCTTACGGCCCGGCCCCTGCCCTCCAGGTGCTTAGACTGTCATCAGGAGACAGACAGGTAAACCTGGGAGTGCTACAGAGTTGGGGCTGCTGTGCTAGAGTCAATGAGTCCCCAAAGAAGGGGGTGTCTGCTTTGCCTGGGGATCAGGAGCTGCAGATCGTAGTGACAACACTCCCAGAAAGAACAGGTTTCTGAATGGGGCCTTGAAAAATAACCAGGAGTTATCAGGCAGACCATCCTTAGACAAGTGGCGGTGCGAGCCACGGCAATGGGAAGAAATGCATCTGGCTGGTGTTGGGGGAGATGACAAGTAATTCCCCCGGGCAGCGGTCAGCAGAGGAGCAGAAAGCAGGGTGGGGGCTGCAGCTGGGAATGGAGCACAGGCCAGCTGGGGAGTGCAGTCCTTAGCCTACAAACAGCAGGGGGCCTGTTCCACCAGGGGAGGTGGGCAGAGCAGCCCAGAGAAGGAATGTGTGCACGAGCAGCAGCCACGTTGTCTAGGGTCCAGGGCAAGGGAACACTCGTGTGCGCCCTCCCGGCTGTGAGGCCCTGTGTGCATCCGCTCAAATCCCGGCAACACCCATGTTCTGATCCACCCCCTTCTCTCACCTAGATGGAGTTGCTTCTCTTGCTAGATGGAGACAATGGCTGAATCCCTAGTTTTAAAAAAATAGATGAGAGAGAGAAAGAGGAGAGGGGGAGAAAGAGAGAGAGAGAAACGTTGATTTGTTGTTCCACTTACTTATGTATTCATTGGTTGATTCTTGTGAAAAATTCAGTTCAAAAAGAGTTCAAGTTTCATTTCTTATTATATTCCTACTGACTGAAGGTCCCATTAAACAATAATACTATTATTTCCATGACTTTGTTGTTGTCTTTCCCACATCACTGTATATCTGGATCTTGGAGTCTGGGGAGAAAACCTTCCGAGTTGCCTGGATCCCAAACCCTGACCAGGGATGGAGCCCACAGCCTTGGTGTATGGGGACGCGATTCTCTAACCAACTGAGCCACCTGGCCAGGGCTGATGATCTAACTTTTTAAAATCCCAGCTATCATGTCAGTTTGTTTATTCCACGTTATACATTTGCACTTAAACAAGGGCATTGTGGGTAATGCCTTAAACCAACCGGAGAAAGCCCCTGGTTAAAGAACTTGCCGCACTCTGGCACCTCCGTGAAAGGGAGACTTTTGCACAAGAAAATGGTGCTTCACCACTGGTCCTGGGCTGTGGAACCAACTACTTTCTTGGTGTTTGTTGCCAATGTAGCGTCTAGCGTGGCACTTGGTGGCTCAGAACAGGTATTTTTCCACTCCTGAGAGGGCAGGACAGGGAACATAGATAACAGCTTTATTGCCATGAACCCTGTTATCCTAACATTTGAAATCATGAAATGTCAGAAAAGCTTCATGTTGTCCATTCTTTATTGGCTGCATAGATCTGTGTTTATAGAAAGTTTTAAATGATTTATTTTTTTAAAGATCTTGATACATCCTGCTGCATTCTGATGGGATTTTCAAAACTGGCTATAATGTGGACGATCACACTAATGTTTTCCCTGCAGTCAGACTCCTTTGGTAAATGTCCTACAGTTGAGGTTAACGCACCGCACCGATGGTCTGCCCCTCCCTGACATGGAACACTGGCTGGTGCAATATGAAAAACCTGGTAGCAAATGCAGGCTGTAGAGAAATTCCTCGTCTGGGTTTGGGGTCCAGGCAACTCGGAAGGTTTTCTCCCCAGACTCCGAGATCCAGATATACAGTGATGTGGGAAAGACAACAACAAAGTCATGGAAATAATAGTATTATTGTTTAATGGGACCTTCAGTCAGTAGGAATATAATAAGAAATGAAACTTGAACTCTTTGAACTGAATTTTTCAGGAAAGCACTTTCAAACTCTTGAAAGGGAAACATCAAAGTTTGAAGGGCAGATATGAAAAAGGCTCCCCCTCTTACGCCAAAGTGACATAAATTCAACCCGACACACATTTCTAGTGAGTTTGGGGCACCAACGAAGATCAAAAGGGAAAAGACATGTGCTTGTCCTCAAGGAACTTATTTCAGTGATCTTTCGGCTGATTGAGACTTTTGTTTCTGAGTTATTGTTCCCTTCTGCCCGCTGCCCACTCCAAAAGGGACTCGGTGGGACTTGATGTTTAAAGGCGCTCGCGTAAGATGCTCAGCCTCTTTCAAGATAATAGGAAACACAGATTGTAACTATTATGAGAAAACATCTTTTTCTCCTTTCAGTTTGACCAAGACCAAGAAGTTTAAAAACAGGACATGATGGTAAGAACGTGGAGTAGAGCTTTCTGGTGCCGTGGAGAGAGGTAGGACCTTTCTAGAAAGGAACTATGTATATTTACGTAAAGTTCCCATGAATAGACGAGTGGATCCTGCCTCTGTCTCACCCCCGCCTCACTGGCCTGCTGGAGTGCAGGCCCTTTTCCTGGGATTTTGGCGTCCCACTGGCCGTGTTTTGTGCCCATTCAGCGTGTGGATGCCCCACTGCTTTCTGTCGCTCACCCTGGGTCCCCCGTCCCTGCACTGAGTCCCATATCCCACCCACAGGCAGCCCTAACTGCCACTGACCTTGGCTGTTGATCATTTTCCATCTCCTATTGCCGCTGTGAGCCCATTGCTGTGATATAGGACACTTCAGCCACAGCACTTGCAAACAGCGCCACTGAGATAGAGATACAAGTACGCTGTATGTATTTAATGTGCACAGTTTGACAAGTATGGGCATATACACACACCTGTGATACCATCACCACAGTCCAGGCAATGAACACATCCACCCCACCAATGGCTTTCGTATTTCCCTTTTCGTCACATGGACCTTTAACAGGAGATCTACCCCCTTAACACAATACCGTGCTAACTGTGGGCGCTATGCTGTACAACAGATCTCGGGAACTTGCTCTTCCTGCGGGATTTATACCCTCTGATCAAGTCCCCTTCTCTCCCGCCCCCAGCCTCTGGTGACCACCATTCTATTCTCTGCTTCTGTGAGTTGAGCTATTTTACACTTTGTTGTTGTTGTTGTTAATCCTCACCAGAGGATATTTTTCCATTGATTTTTAGAGAGAGTGGAAGAGAGGGAGAGAGGCAGAGAGAGAGAGAAACATTGATGTGAGAGAGACACATTGATTGAGTTGAACTATTTTAGATTCCT
The DNA here is from genome assembly GCF_000327345.1 of Myotis davidii. Classification (NCBI taxonomy): domain Eukaryota; kingdom Metazoa; phylum Chordata; class Mammalia; order Chiroptera; family Vespertilionidae; genus Myotis; species Myotis davidii. The sequence goes on along the minus strand of NW_006383016.1, from coordinate 3,429,276 downwards.
CATATGAGTGGAGTTGTGCAGTATTTGTCCTTCAGTGGCTGGCTTATTTCACTCAGCATAGCCTTCTAACCATGCTGTTGCAGATTCCTTTGATTGATGAATGGATGACACAAAGGCAACAATAATATTACAATAACTATGGCTGGTAACGGTGTGTGGGCACTGGAAATTTCGGGGGAACACTGTAAAGTATACGACTGTCTAACTACTATGCTGTACATGTGAAACCAATACAAAATTAGATTGAAAGTAAACTGTAATTGAAAAAATAAAATAAAAAGCACACAGGAAAGAAAGAAATATGGCACGTGAGTTCAACATGTCATATTTATCCCTGCCTGACGTCAGATCTACACGTCAGATCTACATGCGGCTTTCTGTCACCCCTTCGCCAGCAGACAGCTCCCAACGCCCTGTGAGTGTCTGTGGTCAGTGTGTAGGCACCGGCGGCCCCATCAAGCCAGCTTTGGGTTTGAAAGAAACAAGGGCAGTGGAAACAAAGCTTGGGAGGGCGGCTGTGAGCTGAGAGTTCTCAGGCTCCGGATTCCAAGCGTGGCGCGTCTCAAAACCTCTCAACCAGTGGGCTTGGGTTCGTGTTGGCAGGTGGAGCATGGCCGGGAAGGGGGAACCGTCAGTGCAGAGTCAAAGAAGGCCCAAGGGGAGACCCTGGCCCTGTCTCCGTGAGACAGAGCGGCTCGGCACAGTGGAAGCGAACGGGGCCTGGTACTTGCTCTCATCTTTGGTAGCTCTGACAGTCAGTGGCCGGGACAATCTGGGGGTGGAGGACACAGCATTCTCAAGTGGCTTCGCAGGAAACGAACACCAGAGAGGGCCCTGGGAGAAGAAGCCATGATATCTGTGTGAACGCATGGGAAACGTGCCCATAAACAAACTCGGGAGTGGGCAGGAGAGGCGCCCCGTGGCCTGATGCAGTGAGGTTCGTGCCCACGTGGCCCCTCAGCATAGGCACACCCGAGGGAGAGGCCTGAGGGACTTCAGCGCTGCAAACGCAGACAGGCTGCTGCTTGAGCTGGTAGGTGTCAGGGACACTGCAAACCGGCCCAGCAGTCTCTTCTCCCTGAGGATGGCAGCTCCCAGGTCGAGAGCATGGTCTGCTCTCTTGCTTTCCGTCCCCCCAGGGCCGGTCCTGTCAAAGAGAAACTTTGCGGGGCCCAGTGAAGTGCCAGCCCTCCCCAGTGTTCCGAGCTGCTCCTAGAAACAACTTCCTGTCCCGGCTGCAGACGCCTCTCAGGATGTACCCAGAGCCGCTATTGCGCAAAGAGAATACAACACTTGGCAGGAGGAAATAAATCTGATTGCCCGAAGCAGAAGCCCAAACCAGAAGAGTGGTTGTGGGTTCCAGTGGTGAATAAGCCCAAGGCTGTTGGTTTTTAGACAGATGCCCTAGAGATGTTTATGAGAAAGTGAGAAGTCACTCAAGACCACTTCACTAGCCTTTTTTTGCTGGTCTCCCTACTCGGCTCTTCTCTGCCCCAGGCAGTCCTCATCTGGACTGTGATTGTCTAACCAGAAGGTTCATTTCCCCAAAAGCCCACTCTGATTGTTAATAAGCTAAAGAGGCTCCCCAGTCATCACATATGTTCCAAAATTCTTAGCTTGGCTTTTAGACTTGTCTGGGTTGAAGCAATATTTCCAGACTCTCCCCAACTGAACTCAAGGTAAGCGGCTGACTCATCTGTTTTCCAAAGAAGCGCTTTTCCATTGCTGTGCTTGTTGCCCGGCACCCACCGCACACCCATCATCATTTATTGACATTTTGCCCATCTTTCAAAATCCAGGGCAATACCGCCTCCTCCAGGAAGACCTCCCTGATTCTCCCAGCCTTGACTTTGCTTATTAGCTGTGTGTACCACTGAATGAATAGGTCCTGTTATTTTTCAATTACAGCTTATTTTCAATCTTATTTTGTACTAGAGGCCTGGTGCACAAAATTCTTGCACTCGGCGGGTGGGGTGGGGGGGTCCCTCAGTTCAGCCTGCACCCTCTTGCAGTCCAGGACCCCTTGGGGGATGTCTGACAGCTTAGGCCTGCTCCTGGGGGAGAGGCTCCCACCACAACCACTGCACTCGCCAGCTGTGAGCCCAGCTTCTGGCTGAGCAGCACTCCCCCTGTGGGAACACACTGACCACCAGGGGGCAGCTCCTGCATTGAGCATCTGCCCCCCCCCGCCCCCCAGTGGTCAGTGCGCATCATAGCAACCTGTTGTTCCACCGTTTGGTCGATTTGCATATTAGTCTTTTATTATATAGGATTGGTTTCATGTGTACAGCATAGTGGTTGGACAATCACAGTCTTAAGTGTTCTCTTTATCCATGAACTTCTGTAGACCCTATTGTCTCTGTTCCTTTTGTGATTCTTCTTACATTGCTCTATACCAGTGATGGCGAACCTTCTGAGCTTGGCGTGTCAGCATTTGGAAAAACCCTAACTTAACTCTGGTGCCATGTCACATATAGAAATTTTTTGATATTTGCAACCATAGTAAAACAAAGACTTATATTTTTGATATTTATTTTATATATTTAAATGCCATTTAACAAATAAAAATCAACCAAAAAAATGAGTTCACGTGTCACCTCTGACACGCATGTCATAGGTTTGCCATCACTGCTCTATATGATGGTTGCTTTCCTACAGGCTGCACTCTCTTTAGGAGGAGCTCTTTTTTGGATTTTCTGTACCTCAATTTCTCTGGTATCTCACAGTACTCAGTATCACACTTCACATGCAATATAAACTCATCACTTAGATTATAAGGGGCTTGCTATGGACTCAATTGTGTCCCCACAAATTCATGCATTGAAGGTCTAACCCTCAGTATAAGGGTATTTGAAGATGGGGTATTTTGGGAGAGCATTAAGTTTAGATGGGATTGTGAGAGTTGGACTCTCATGATTGGATGAATGCCCTTGTAAAGAGAGAGATGGTTTTTGTTTGTTTTTTATCCACTTGGCCAATCATTGCATTTTGTTTGGAGAGTTTAATCCATTTACATTTAAAGTAATTGGTGTCAGGAAAGACTTCTGACAGTTTATTTGTTTTATTTTATTTATGTTTTATACCTTTTTATTGCTTCTCATTTTCTCCATTACTGCTCCCTTTGCGTGAAGTTGATTTTTTTGTGGTGAACCATGTTGATTCCCTTCTCATCTTCTTTTGTGCATATTTGCTAAATGCTTTCTTCATGGGGGATACATTTAACATTCTAAATTTATAACAATCTGGTCTGAGTTGAAACCAACTTAACCTCAATAGCATATGACTACTCCTATAAAGCTCCCTTTATGGCATTGGTGTTGCAAATTGCATCTTTATATATTGTGTGCCCAGGAACATCGATTTATAATTATTTTGTACGCATTTGTCTTTTAAATCATGTAGGAAATAAAAAATGGAGTTAAAAAAAAAAAGAAACTCTCCCCTCAAACTGCTGTCACTCTTTTCCTTTGCCATTTGGGGCCACAACGGGAAGGCGGCCATCTGCAAGCCAAAAAGAGAGCTCTAAGTAGCACCCAGCCATGCTGGCACCCATCTCAGACATCCAGCTTCCAGAACTGTGAGAAAATAAATAAATTCCTGTTTTCTAAGCCACCCAATTTATGGTATTTTGTAATGGCAGACTGAGCCGGTAAGGCATGGCCCAAAGTGGACTAAGGAGCCAGCCTTCTTATTTTACACAGTGACCCAAGGGGATACAAAGTAGAGCAGGGATCAAGACCCAGCCAGTCCTCTGAGCTCCAGTCCACAGCTCTCACAAGTATAACAAGCTTGCCAAATATTACAGAATGAAAGAAAAGGCTCAGAGCAGTAAGAATATTATTCTTAAACATGTCCATACCTTTAAACTCTTTTCAGCATAGCTTTGAAATAACAAGCCAAAGGTCCAAGGGGACCTCCAGCAAGGTCTGTAATTGAGAATTTGGCTTAAAAGGCTGCCAGGGATGAGGAGAGAAAGGGAGAGGCCTACCTACTTGGTTATAGCAATATCATAATTACAAGGTTGTGAATTATGCAAAGGAAGACAGAGGGCAGGATTTGCAGCCTCCTGAGATTTCTTGTACCTGTACACAAGACTGCATGTATGGAGCCCTAACTGGTACCTCAGTGGGTTAGAGTATTGTCCTGACATGCCAAGGTTGTAGGTTTGATCCCCCAGTTAAGGCACATGCAAGAATCAGCCAATGCATGCATAAATAAGTAGAAAAACAAATTGATGTCTCTCTCTCATCAATAAATAATTTTTTTAAAAAAATACTGCATGGACTAAAGCATTTCAGAGTTTTGCTTTAAAATCTATGTTGCACCAGTATAATGTTTACACTTCACAAAGGGCTTCCACATACATAGTCGTAGGGACTCTGTGCAACAACCAGCTCAGGAATTAGCATCTCTGTGGAGCTCGTTACTCCCTTACACAGTTGCTGCGTATGGAGCTACAACTTGAATACGTGTGTGTGTGTGTGTGTGTGTGTGTGAGAGAGAGAGAGAGAGAGAGAGAGAGAGAGAGAGAGAGAGAGAAAATGAGAATGAGTCAGGGTGGGGTTGATCTCATCGCTGTATGGGGGATGGGAGTTGTTTAGGCATAAAGTTTTAGTTTTGCAAGATGAAAAGAGTTCTAGAGATAGGATGCATAACAATGTGAATATACTTAACAATATTGAACTGTACATGTTAAATGGTTATGATGATACATTTTATGTTATGTGTATTTTACCATAATTAAAACTTTTATAATTTTTAAGTTTAGAAATAGCATGGTTTTATGTTATGTAAATCTAATTTTTGGTCCAATTTAATAGAACATGGCTGGGTTCTCACATCTGCTCCTACATCCAATCTGTTGCAGTGTGTTGTTTTGATTGAAGTATATGAAGAGTATCCAGTATCGCAGTTCAGTGGTTAGACAAGGGCAGAGCCTTTTGATAACTTTATCCGGAGTTGTGGCCCTTCTTTGATGCTGCACCAAAACTCAACAAGTGGTCGTTTCTTACAGGTTAGTTATAATGTGGAATCTGAAACTACACAAATTAACGTTTGCTACTTTGTCAAATTACATCTATTTTCTACTCTGCACTTTGAGTGAATCTTTTACCCATGCATGATTTTTTAACATCAAGCATTGATTACTGGGGAAATATTGGCTCATTAAGTTATATACTGTTCATAAAAAAAATCACATGTAACTATCGCCTCTGATGTCATTAGGAAAGTCTTTAAATATTCCAAAGCAATTGAGTTCATGATGATGAATATAAGTTTTCCATCTACATATAACTAAATAATGAGTCATGCATAGAAAGAGGTCATTGCAGGTAGTTTTCTCTTGAAAGCTCATGTTTATTACTAGCCATAAATACTATCAGTGATTTCCTCTCCACAATAAGCCTACTCTGTTTATTCTTGTAAAAAGATCTACTAAATGGGCCCAGTCTAAATAGCCACAGTATGCCTGTAGCACTCTCGAGTGAAAAGGATGACTATTCAGCTTGCAACCCAAGAGCTTCTCGTTAGTATAGCCATGTGTACGCAGGAGAAGGGCCCCAAGCACATGTGCCATTTTGTCACACAGAATACTGAAAAGATGTGTACTTAACAGTCAAGGTTTAATAAAACTAACGATTTTTTTTTTACTCCTCCATTAGGAGTAATTTTTCAGTGGAACTGGCTCTTCTTCCCCTGAGAGCACATGGCAATGAAGAACATGATGATCACAGGTACAGTTTGATACACTCTTTGGGCCAAACAAAAATTTATTATCTGAGAAATGAGAAGGTTATCACCCTTGTAGTAGCATTTATTGGGCATTGAACAAGTGTAGCATTTTGCAAAGGCGCACTCTTGCAAAGGAGCCAGCTCACCTGTCATGGCTTTTGCACCTCACTGTAAATGTCAGCATGCAAAGAAGGCAAATAGCATCGACCATTAGTATTTTGACCTTGTTGGTCCGCAGAAAGTGGGCTGGGAACCACCCTTTGAAAAGATGGCTCCAGAAACGTACTTCCTGGGATTGTGTCCTGACTTTGTCATCAGCTGTGTGGTGTTAGGAAAATTCCTAAACTTTAGTGAGTCTTAGTTTCTTCATCTCTAAATGGGAATAATTGTACTACCAACCTCCAAAGGGTGCTGGAGAAAGAAAGAGGAAATCATGTAATGTGTTTACCTCTGTGCCTGGCCTGTTGTATGCAATCAATGTTAGCTTTCCAGGCCATCTATTGTTATTAATGCTATTTTACCTTCTGCTCCTTTGCAAAATGCTACACATATTCACTGTCCAATAAATGCTACTAGAAGAGTAATGACCTTCTCATTTCTCAGATGATAAATTTTTGTTTTGCTAAAAGAAAGCTCTAATTTAACAACAAATCAACCTTAATAAATGCTTATTAACTGAATAATGAGTCATGTATAGAAAGAGGTCATTGCAGATATATCTTTATTTTTAGATATTATATCATAAATGCTTCAGCTCCTTAAGTATAAATAAACATTATAAAAATAAAGACCAGAAATTATTTCCCCAATAACCAATAATTATGTTAATGCTTGAACATAATTATTCTGAGATTCTAGACCTAAGACAACCCTAGCATTATACATGAAATAATAAAGTAAAATTAACCCTAGCTGGTTTGGCTCAGTGGATAGAGTGTCAGCCCATAGACTGAAGAATCCCGGGTTTGATTCCAGTCAAGGGCATGTACCTCCGTTGCAGACTCAATCTGTCAGGGTGCATATGGGAGACAACCAACTGTAGCAACTGCAGGTAAAAAATAGCCAAGGGTCCTCTGTGGAGGAAACTGTAGAGGGGTTCAAGGAGTCACCCAAACACCCATTGGGGGCTATTTCTAAGAAGAGGAAGCAGTCTCTGGGGACCCCACATTCCTGGAAGATAGGCAAGTTTGGGAAAGGGAAGTGAGCATCTACCACCTGACCCTCACCTCTGCAGGCCTGGACCCTAAGAACTCGGCCTTCTCATGGTGAGAAAAATCAATGGGAAAATATCCTTGGGTGAGGATTAAAAAAAGAAAAAAGAAAAAGCAGGTGTCATATCAACCATAGAACAATGAAACAAAAATTATCCAAGCATACTGGGCATCTCTAAGAGAGGTTTGTGGATTTTAAATGTTTCGTTTCTCTTTTAAAGAATGGTATTTTTCTGCCAGGAAAAATTAATCTAAAGAAGGGAATCCCCAGTTGTTATTCATACCATTTCTTAATTTGGGCAAAAGTCACGGCCTTCACAAGCAATGACATCAGAAACTTTTATTAAAACAACACAGACTTTTCAAACTCAAAACCTATAAGGACTGTTGGATTTCAAGAAATAAAATCATTGCAAAGTTACTGCATTTGTCATATTTCAAGCCGATTGTGTAAATAATAAAGGTTGAACTCAGCAAACAAGGCTGATAAATCCATGGTGACCAGTCAGGCTCCCATTCCCATCATTTATTCACATGTTGATAGACTTCCCCAGGAAGCCTGGGAAAATAACAGAAGTAACTCAACTTCCCCCAAGAGAAAAGGCTTCATTTTTCCTTGGCAGATTCATTCCTAATCACATCGCAGGGAACCATTATTAACATCTGGATATTCAAAAAGAGCCACTGAATTATTATAAAAATGTTTCAAATCATCAGCCTAAAACTCAAATGATCTACAATGTGTACGATGTTTTTTTCTCCCTTTAGTCAAGAAGATAAATGGAGAAATTCTTTATATTTCAACTTCCATTACACATTTGTTTTTAATCTGGGCAAATTCATGTCTGCCTACTGTACCTCCATATCAAAGACGGCTATGTCAGCGTTAGCTTCTGCTCCTCTCACCATGGCTTTCTTTTGAGAATGTAATTTTTGAGCAGCGAGATTACTGCAAAAATTAATGGGTTCAAAGCAGTCATAAGTCAAGACACCAATCCTGAGTTCCATTCTCTTTGAGTGTTGTCTTGTGCTACTAGATTGAACAGATCTAATGTCTTTATGTGTAACTAGCTCCTTCCCCCTTTAAACAGTTTCTAACAATTAATTAACCAGGTCTGTTTGGCTTATATCAACTTCAAGACCCTAGAGGAGAATCCCCTTGTAACCAGACTTTACACTGGGAGGCAAGTCAGTGAAGTGAATATCAAGAGGTATTTCACAGGGAGAGAAATCTTTACAATCTGCTGTGTGTAAGGGAGAGAACATGAAGAAGCTGAGGATTTTTAGGTTGATTTGTGGCGACAGGGGGGCAGGCCCTCCCCTAACGGTGGTGTGGGCTGGTTCAACAGTGCAGATGGAGGCCCCAAAACTACTGGTCTAAATATTTATAAGCTTTAAATCAAGCTAATGAACAGTCAAATGAAATATCTTCTATCCTCCTCTCTTGAAAAATATGCCTTCAAAGTAAATGGAAGTTCAGGTAATCAAACAGTGAAATATAGAGACTTTAATCAAGTTCAGTTTTCTGCACCAAAATTACCCACATTTTGAAATTCTTTAGGAGAAAATGATTATTTTCTTCATCTTTTAAACTCACACACACCGTTTAAAGCTATCCATTAGGAAAGAATTGTCTTTAAAAAAAAAAAAAAATACTAAGATTTCTAAACCATCATGTGTACAATGCAAGTTCCTGACTACAGAGGAATTGCTGCTCTCACTTAAGTGTCTTTCCCTTTTCATATGTATCCCAAGAAAAAGTCATGGTATGTTTCTTTTTTGTACATTTTCCAACTCTATATTTCCTCCTTAGTGTTCTCCAAAGAGTGAAGGGTCTTCAAGTCTCAGCCAGCTACTGACACTGTCCTGTTTTGCAATTACAATGTGCCTTTTGCAGGTTATCATGGGCCGGGGGTCCTGACAAGTGATGGAGGACATCTCCAAAAGGGACAAGGGGTACCTCGCTGTGCAAGGCATGTGATCAGGACATGTTGTATTCCGGACGGCTCCCATCTTCCTGTTGTCTCACGTTGCCAGTGCAGAGATCGGTCATCTTCGTTTCTGGCAGCGACTTTAACAAGGGTCTTTAATTTTACCCTTTCTCATCCTGCCTGTCAAGTAATTACCATAATCTTTCTTCAAATACTCTGCAAGGGACTTTAATATATGATTTATAATTAAATATGAAAGGACCCATGAATCCCTTTGAAAAGTGAAACAACCTGTTGTAACATGAACAAAAATGATCATACGGTTCTTGTCTCATACGATTTTGATTTTTCTGGAGGTGAAACAACCAGTGCCCAGACTGGGGGTTGCCCAGGTTTCTATTGGCTTACCTGATACTGCACTGCTAGGTTTTTTTGTGAAGACGAAAACATACTCAAAAAATGAACTTGGAATTATCAGCTGTTCCCATTGTGTGGCTGATAGTAGTGACTGGGGCGTGCTTTATCGTTTTGAGTGTCACCTTACCTCTCCCCAACAGGATCCCTGGTCCTTTCCCCTTTGCAAATTTCCTCCTAAGTTTTTCTAAAAGTGGCTTCCCCGGCTGAAAGTTGCTGCACAACCAGTAGTAGAGGGAGGAAGGATACACTTCCAAGGTGCAATGTATTAAACACAGACGTATTTTTTCAGCTTTTCCTCTTGGCCCCGCCTCCTAAAGGACTAATACCTAATGATTCCAGGAAGTGAAAGCAATTAAATTTCACTTGGTGTAAAGTTGAAGAAATTGTCCCGGGTGAAAAGAATGTTTCTTTGCCACATGCCGTAGGTGGCAATAAACAGGCAAATTTCACTGGTTTTGATATAGTAGTAGGAGCTTTCACAGGGCTCAGGTTGATTTCATTTCAAAAAGTTGAATTTATGGGACAGAGGACTGAAAGGTTCGTACTGACATGTTTAAAACCCTCTTTTAAAAAGTGGCATATTGCATCATTCCACTTAAGTGTTCACACCGCAGGCCGAAACATAATCTGTTTACTGAAAAAACAACGTTTTATTGCCCAGCGAATAATTTCCCATTGAAGAAAAAAAACACACAATGTACAGTATTTTCGTGCTTTGGGAACCATCTGGAAATTTCAGTTGCTAAAGCTATTAGGAATTTGCATCCACATTCAAACTACTGATTTTTAAAGTTAACGCAGAACAACTTCAAACTTACTATTGAACAACTCCAGAAGCGAAGGCTGCCAGAGGCCCTCCGAAGGCACCCGCAGACCAAGCACACCCCCACCGCCAGGCACGTCGGGTTTCACAGAGCACTATAGGGAGGCTTTGCTTCTCGGTCCTCACTTCTCTGAGCATGGTGCAAAGTGGGTGTATTAGTTAGTTAGGCCTACACCAGCTGCTCTAACAAACAAACCCTAAAGCTCAGTGGCTTAACGCAGTGGAAGGTATTTTCTTGCTCACCTGCTAGCCCAACGTGGGTGTGCAGAGTAGGCAGGCGGCTTCCACGTGGAGGTGTGGGAACTCTAACGGCTTCCATCCTGCATTTTCAACAGGGAGTTTTGTTACAGGAGAAAGAGCATGGCCACTAGAAGTGGTGACAGTTAAACCCGGCTACATCCCATGAGCTAGACCACAATCATGTGATCCATCTAACCACGAGGTGGGTGAGAACTGCAGGCCAGTCCCAGGAAGGAAAAGAGGAGGGCTTGGTCAACTGCTAGCCAGTCTGTAGACCCCAGTCAGCATGCAATGGGATTACAATACAGTTCCCAAATTCCAACATGTTCAGTGCTGCGCGTTGGCTTATCCAACCCCTGCTGTGGACCCGACAAAAATCAGCCCACTGCAGGTCCTGGGGGATTTCTGAGGTGACTTGCGGAAAGCCGTTTGACTGGAGACGCTCTTGCCTGAGGACAGCTCCAAAGTCTGCGTCTTTCTTTGTAAAAGTTGTAAAATGGGACCGATTATGGAGACCGGACAGCACGTGAACCAATCCAAGCTCTGGAAAAGAGAGCTGGCTTTGAAGGTGAAAATCCTCTTTGCCTTTCATTCTATCTCCCTTTTCTCCCAAGACTTATTTCTCCAGCAGGGACCTTCATGCAAATTTAAGACTTCGGTTCTCTACAGAAAAGTCTCCCCGCGTTGTTTAAGCACTGATGTGTAGGCAAGATGCTCAGACCTACAGGAGATGCAGTGATCCGAGCCAGTTTCCTCAAGAACATGTCCACCTAGAAAAGATAAAATATAAATAACTGGGCATCGCCCATGGATTCTCCCTTCCCCACACTGAACCTCCTTCTTCTAACCAGCTCTGTGGGTAGGCAGCTCTTCTCTGTGCTACCACCAGATACACTCCTACTTCATTACCTTGTTATAATTGAATATTTATTTACCTGTCAGCCTCCTCCATTAGACTCTAAACTCCATGAGGAGAGAGCCCTTCTATATCTTATTTATCTCCTGCACACACCACAATCTCTGGCTCCTAAGAGGTGCTTGCTAAATATCTGTGGCATGGGATTGAATTGAATGCAAGTTAGAAAAAGATAAGTTCCATAAGACAGTAAAAAAAAAAAAAATCAAAGCGCTGCTCCTGTTCAAAAGAGAGAACTACGCATCTGGCTCAAGGGCGTAGGGAGCGGGGGGAAGATTTCCTGAAGCATTTGATGTGGACTTTAAAGGAAGGGTAGAGTTTCAGCAAGCAGAATGTCAGTGATGGCCTTGCAGGCCGAGGAACAGCATCTGTAAATGCTCAGGGGTGGAAAAGCCAAGATGCATTTGAGGAGTACCTCGTATTCTTATTTATCTTGTGCTTAGAGCGTGTGAAGGGAGGGATGAGCAACAGGAATGGAAAGGGAGGGTGTGGCTATTCTGGAAAGGGCTTTGATTCGCAGACTGGCAAGTTTTAATTTAATTCTGTGGGAAACAGGGAGCTGGGGGAGGTCTGGGTACCAGGAAAATCAATCTGCCAAGTAGGGAGGGGATGGAAGGTGCGTGTGAGAGTCAGGAAGAGGAGAGACCTCTAGCAAGGCCTGATATCAAAGCAGGTGAATGGCCACAGGGCCCTCACTGAGGCAATCGATGTGAGGAGGGACAGGCCAGGAGGAGGCTAGGACATTGGGCCCACAGCTCCTGCTAACTGGTCAGATTTGGAGGACTGATGACCAGAGAGGAGTGCTAAGGGAGTGACAATACGATGCTGCCATTCACAGCAAGAGGAACTTTGGGAGGAAGCATTGATTTGGTGATTGAGGGGAAGGTGAAAAATGAGTTGGAGGCATTTTGAGCTAAAAGTACTTGGAAGAGGCAGGGCCCGGGGTTGGGAAGATGGGAAGGGCCACTGGGCCCAGGCCTTACATTCATGAAATTTCTCAAACTGACACTCTTGATAATGCCTCTAAATGAGTTTATATATAAGGTTCTTGAATTTATGTTGAAAATTTGATAAACTTGCAAAATGCACCATAATTTTGCAGCCCTGTTGGGATATTTATTGTCTGTCCTAATATACATGGAGACCTTTAAAAGAAATAGAAGCATTTTAGATCCAGAGACATGGAAGGATGCAACAGACTGACAAATCTCAGAGGGAAGAGGTGGGGGCAGAGTGGAGGGGGAGATTAACCAAAGAATTTGTATGCATATATGCATAACCCATGGAAATAGACAATAGTGTGGTGAAGTCCTAGAGAGTGGGGTATGGGGGGCCAATGAGGGGAAATAGGAGACATCTGTAAAACTTTGAATAAAAAGATGAAAAAAATAGAAGCATCTTTTAATAGCTCTTACTAGGGGTCCCCCCATCATCTGGATTTAACTCCAATGGTATCTGTGCCCACCCACCCCACCTCCCCACGGCCTGAGGGTTGGGACCCCAGTAGCTAGCCTGACCTCTGGCAGAGGGAAGGCAACTCAATAAATAAACGTTTGGGGAGGGATGGTGAGGAAGAAGGAAGTCAGCGATATTGAAGTAATAACCACAGACATCAAAGGGAAGAAAGACTATAGAAGACAGAAAAGGATCTTCCTTTCGAAAGGGGCAGCCAAACATTCATATAGCATTACTCCTCTCACCCAACACATGGCAGCTCTCCCGTGTGAGCCAGGCGCCATCTTCTGTGAGAAGCTTCCCTGCATTATCATAGACGTTCCATCCAACTCAGTGTTGGGAAGCAGGGCAACAAGATGGACAAGATCAGAACTGCCACCCCAGGTCTTCTTAACACCTTGAGTCCCATCTTTGAGCACCTGTGAACGTCTCCCAAGAAGCTCTCTGGCCACCTCTTCTCTTCCTCTCTCCCTTTGGCTCCTGAGTGAGGACGGATGGAAAGGGATGAAGTCCAGATATGGGAGATGGAAGCAGATTTGAAGACGAGGAAAAAATGACCCTGGCTTTTCTTCTTCCCCATTAAACTCTGCACAGACTGCTTCAAGGAGAAAAAAATAACGCATTGCCCAATTATAAGATTGTGCTTCTATTTTACTTTCCAAAGCCGACTTTGATGACCTTAATTTTACCTATGCCATGGCATAAATTTTCACTGAGATCTTTATCTCATCCTGACGCCAATTAGCACGTGAGTTTCAGCAGAATCTGCAGCAATTTACTACACACCTTCCAAGAATAGGAAGCACTAATCGAAATGAAGACTGTCTCAAAACCAATTGAACAGGTGTGCATTTCCATAAAGCCTGCACAACTGAGCCACGTCGTGGTGTTTGCTCCTTTTGCTTGGGAACTGAATTAGTAATCTTCACATGCCCTGTCCCGGTGATTGAAATAAATTACTTTGTTAAATTGCGAAGCAGGTTGACCCATCTGTTGGCCCATGAATGTTCAGGTTCTCGGAGGGTTTATTATTCCAAATAATGACTGCCATATGCAGCGGTAAACAGTTCCTTTAAAACTGACTGAAGGATTTGGTGTGACTTTTGAAAGCAATTTATAAAGCTATTCGTGTTCCCCTAAAGGATCTGCCCTTCAACTAACTTCCAGGAAAGTTGTCTTGATCGGTTAATCCTGGCCGAGACACCTTGTTCTCTTTGGAGAGGAGAGAGGAAGGGAAGAGCAGAAACACATGTTCCTAGAGGACCTACTATGGGTCAGGAGCCGGCACGTATGTTAGTTAGCACGGCTCCCTGGAACCTCACACCAGCCCTGAGTGGTGGATGTCAATATCCCAAAGAAAATGGGGGGTCAGAGAGGGTAAGCAATCCATCCAAAGACAAATGCAAAATTGGGAACTAGCACTTGAACCCAGTCCACTCGCTTCAAGACACAGTGTGCTATTTCCACCAGGTCTGAGCATCAGATGGAAAGTGTGTTCACGGGGCAGAGCGGTGAGGGTGCTGTGTACTCACAGTTCAGATCCCTGGGAGAGAAAAAGTAAAAGCATATTTATGCCACGGTTCTGATTCTGCAGACAGTGCCGTTCTGACCATGCCTGTCCCCTCGCCTCTAAAAAGGGAGCCTCGCTTCTCTTTCCGATCTCCCGGAAGGGGGAAAGGGCAGGGCTTTAAACTCCCATTGGCAAGAATTGAAAAGACAAAAATCTGTGGGTCCTCTTTTCATGCGTGGCCTCCTTACTTCAGATCATCCTCGTTTCCAAATTCCTGGGGGAGCATGCCTGCTCGGCTCACACAAGGTCCATAAACTGCTCCGACCACAGACCAGCCATGATTTGTTCATGATGTTAACGTTGACTCGCTGTGGCTAGATTACAGATGTGAAATTGCTGACGGATGGCCCAAAGCCAGCACATGGCCGGCTCTCCTGGTATTCAACTGCAGTATTAATCATGTGCGGAAAGGTATTTTTCCCCCTCCGTGAAAAATGAAATGGCTAATATACAGTATGGAATGAGTGCCTTGGAACAGTTCCTTTCTTAACGGGAAAAGAATAAAGCTATTAAAAGAACAAACTCCTGTATGTGACATGATGACAGTGCGATTTTTTCTGACGAGCTAAATGAATAAGCTCACTCCGCTTTGATTTATGCCTGTGCAGAGCGTGGTTCAAAGCTTCAAAAGGCAGAGAGAGAGCATTTGGAGATGCCTGCGGTCTCCCCTCCCTTTGTTAAAGAGAGTGAGATGCTAAGATTGGCCAAAGGCAAGTGTTTGACAGGCAGAGACCTGAAGAGGCGGCACCTAAGTGCTCAGCAACGGAGGGGACAAGGGTACCTCAGAGGGGCTGCCAGAACCTTTGGATGAGAAGGTTTGCCCTCATTTCAACAACCCTCAGGCACCTCTGCCTGGGCCGCAGCCCAGCTGGGACTCTGTAGTTGGTCTCCTCCCAAGACCCGAGGGAAGCAGACCTGTTCTTTGCTGTCGGCTCGAATCCTGAGCGTGGGCTGGAAATTAGGCTTGTTCTTCACCTCCACCGAAGATGGGACTAGAAAAAACAAAGCCCACAGTAAGAGCCTTTGATAAGGCTTACTATATAAAAAGTAACTCTTGAGGGGGAGTATATTTTACATCAGAAAAGATCACCCAGGTAATGTCCGTTGTGGGGGTGGAGAGGAGGTGTTATTTGGATTATGCATTTTTTATTTTGATCAAGAGCAATGTGCACGTGATCAGAAAAGCATAAAACATCAGATGAATCTCAAATTCGGAAGAATCCAGACCCAAAAATATTCCACGAAATAACCAGCCAGAACTGTTCGAAAGTCTTGAAAGACAAAGGAAGACTGAGGAAGGGTGGCAGGCTGGGGGACAGTGACAAGAGATAATTGACACGTGCGGTGTGAGGTTGTAGATCACCTGGACCAGACCAAAGGACATTAGCAGAACAACAACAACAAAAAATTGTCGTTTAATTAATAGTGGTTTATAGTTCATCTGTAAATGGTTAATAATGTTCTATCAGTGTCAATAGCCTGGTTTTAGATTACTGTACTATGGTTATGTAAGATGGTTTGGAAAAATCTTTGTATTGTTTTTGCAAGTTTAGGGGTAAGTTTTTTAAAAGGCCTGCAATTAATAGCAGCCCACAGTTGCTCCACTCCAGGCCTGTTCCCCAGGAGCAAGCACTTTTAGCTCTTTTAGCTGTTTCTTCAAATAGTTACCCATGTAGCACTCAAAACTATGCTTACAATCATGTGCCTGGATTTACTCATTTTAGACACTAACTACCAAGTGCCTGCCATGAGAATTCAGTTCACTCTCAGCCTCCACTGCTCCTCTTTATTCTGTTTTAAAATTTTTATTTTAAAGATTATTTTAGACTTTGAAAAAGTTGAAAATACCATAAAGTTCTCATATACCCTCCATCCAATTTCCTTTTTTCTTTAGAAGCAGATCACTAAGTCCAGACTACATTCAAGGGGAGAAGAACTAAACTCCGATTCCTAGGGGCAGGCATATCAGAGCATTTGCAGACACATTTTAAAACCACCTCAGAAATGAACATTTTGAGGAAGATATGGGAGGCGAGGCAGGTATCTCTTTCAAGTTTTGCCCATTATTTCTAGCATTCCTCCCTGGGTCTGCCTGCTGCAATTACTACTGTGGTGTTCTAACGGTGATTTTTTTTCATTCCCCTTATTTCTTCTACATGTATTAATTGGAATTCCTCTCTGAGGAAGAGTTGTCCCTTCACCCCCATGTATTTATCGATTTAATTATGTATTTATATCAGTGTGAATTCATAGGTATTTATTTTATTCTTGGGTCTATAAGTCAATACTATCATTTATTTTGCTGCTCGAATTTTCAGCTTCAGTCATTGAAAACTCTTTCAGGTTAGAGCTCATATTCTTGTGACTGCCTTCCTTCCTTCCTTCCTTCCTTCCGTCTTTCTTTCACCATTTCTTTTCATTCTGGCACCGCAAGATGCTCCAGACTCCTTTTAGACTTTCACTACTGCAGCTCTAGAATTAGCAATTTTCCCCAGGACACCTGGCTCCTTTTCTTGAGGAATGGTATTTAAAAACCATGATATGGAACTAGATGTGTTTATCGCTGAGAAGTGTTGCTGTTTGAAGGCCCTCAGAGCTTGGATATGTATGGATGTAC
Source organism: Myotis davidii (assembly GCF_000327345.1). Taxonomy (NCBI): domain Eukaryota; kingdom Metazoa; phylum Chordata; class Mammalia; order Chiroptera; family Vespertilionidae; genus Myotis; species Myotis davidii. The sequence continues at coordinate 3,412,363 of NW_006383016.1, read as the reverse complement.
ACTAAGCCATGTGTACATGCCTATATATATTTATTTCTGTATCTGTTCATCTGTGTACATATAAAAATAAAGTGACTTCCTATTGCTTGCCTATAACTTCTTTCTCCCACAGGGAGAAATCTAGTTCTCATTATCTACAATCACTCATTGCTGTTGTTGACCTCATTCCTGAAGAACAAGAGCTGCAGTTACTTAAACTCATTCTTTGTCAGGCATTCTACATGCTTTATCTCATAAAAGCGTCCATGGCAGATATTGCACTATTTCCCAATTTACAGTGGAAAAAAAGAAAGTTTGGAGAGGTTAAATAACATGCCCCAAATCCTACTTCTTGCAAGTGGCAGAGCTGGGATCAAACCAGGACAAACTGAGTTCAGAGCCCTCAGCCAGAATCACCACAGCACTTGGGGAAGTTGCCAATCGAATTCCTTCTCAAGGACTTTGCTCTTTCCTCCCCTGGGTCTTTCCATGGCTGCCTCCTTATCATTGGAGTCTCTGCCCAGCATCACTTCCTCAGAGACACCTTCCTGACCACTCCCCACCAGCCATTCTCTGTCCGTGATCCTAATAGAGAGCCCTCATGCATGATTCACACCCAACATCCTCCTGCTTATGATCTGATTATGGTCAAGTCCCACAGCCAGAACTGGAGCTTCCTGACAGCAGGGACCGGCTCTGTCTTGTTGGTCACGGTGACCCTCTGGGCCCACACTGTCTGGGGCTGAGCCTCCCAAAATTCTTGCTGCATTCCTGAATGACTACTACAGGCTGATAAACCCCAGTGTGTTAAAGAGGACAATCCCTGCCAGGCCAGTCTTTAGAAAAGCGCCTGGCTGTGACTGATGGGTATCTCCAGACCCTTTAAGCCCAATTCCCATATCAGTGCTTCTTTGCCATGTCAAGCAAGAGAATTGATTTATGCCTGGGCTGATTGAGTCCATTTTTCCAGGCAAAGAGGAAGGCTCAATGACTTAATGTTTGTAGCGGGCTTTGTAATCTCTCCAACAAAGATACTCTGTTGAATAAAAGTAAGTTCCATTCCTCTCTGATTGGAGCCATACCGACTCAGCTTCTATAAGACCAAAATGTCAGTTGCTTCTGGTTTAAAGAGTGTTTCTCAACAGACAGCCCTAAGCTTTATAGATCACTCAGGATAAAATCTGGAGGAAAAAATTTATGGCAGAGAACACTCTTTCTGGCCTTGATCCAACATTTGATGGAGAGTATTAACAATATTGCTTGGACTTAAGTCTCTTAGTTCCCCCTGAGGCTTGTCTGAATGAGCTTGATGTATGTGACAAGCATCTTGTTTTCGACCCCTATAAGTGAGCTTATTGTCAGCCTAACTGTTTTACAGGTCTCCAACCAGTCTGAGACCTCACACATCGCTGCCATGTTTGTTTCCTCAGAAAACTTGGTGGTTCCGACCACATCACTTCCTCTTCATCCTCTCCAAGTTGGTACTTTCTGGACCAGTCCCTTGGAACTGCTCAGAGCTCACTCACTTGAGATGTTCTCTCTGTTTGGAATCCCTCTCCCTCTGCCTGGGTCTTACTTTTCATTCTTTTGAAAGACTTGGGTCTGTTGTCCCATCATCCATCAGGTTCACTTACACTTCCCAGGTTAAGTTGGGTGCTCCTCCTCTGAATTCTAAAGAAACTTTTCCAAATCTTTAATTTTATTACTTAGTATTATTTACTGGCCAATGGGCTCCTGGATTGTCCACCTTACAAATGATTGAGAGCTGAGTCTATACTGGCTCACCCACTCCACTTCCATTTTGTATTAAGTTTCCTCAGAGAAAACAATTCTTTCCCTCTACTTATTCTTTAGAATGTTGATTTCACTCATAAAATAAGATGTTCAGTTCTGGTGTGACTGTTTCCCAAATCTGTCTCATGATCTACAGTTACCTAAACTGATGGTGGGTGGAGGTGATGGTCTTAGGAACAAAGAACACATTACAATCAAAAGCATTAAGGCATTCTTCAGGCAGAAGAAGAGTTACACCTGGACCAGAAAAGAATCCCGAAGGCCCAGTGTCCTCATCCTTGCCCAGCCCTCTTCTGAGTGGAAACATATCCCTCCACATATAGGAGTTCCCCTTAAATCACCATAACCATCTCCAGGATGTAAAGGGACCATCGTGTCCTTGGTTAGGCATGAATATGCATTGACAGGACCAGTTTTCACTTGTGGCTTGTAGAGCCAAGTGTTCATGTGACCATATGTCAAATTCTGTGGTTTCCAGAGGACAACAAAGGCCACAGTTTCAGAGTAGGGTCCAGCATCTCATAGAAGGGAGGATGGTTACACACAATGGCCTGAAATGTCCTTCTATGGCAGGAGCAGTATCTCACTAACTGGCTGGTGGTGTGGCATCTGTGGTCCTGGCTCCACCTGTCTTTCCTCCCTCCTGACTACTTTCTGAGCAGCTCTTGCAGCCTCCCTGGTTGAGGTTTCTATGCTTCCCACTCCCAGACCCTATCAATGACTTTTTTTTAATGAATGCAGCAAAGGTAGGTATGTTGTTGTTGTTTTCAATTACAGGGTGACATTCAATATTATTTTATATTAGTTTCAGGTGTACAACATAATGGTTAGACATTTATATAACTTACGAAATGACCCACCCACCCAATAATTCTAGTATCCACTTGGCACCATACATAGTTATTACAATATTATGTCAATGGCTTTCTTTGCTGCTTAAATCACCAAGAGTTCACAACTAAGAACTCTGATTGGTAAGAACTGTGGGTTTTATGCGAAGGACATTAGGAAGCCACTGGAGGGTTTTAAGCAGGAAAACAACACGGATGAAACAGGAATGCTTTGGGAGAAGTCCTGCTTAACCTAGAACTACATTGTAATTCTCCTAAACGGTTGGTTTGGGGCTCTTGGGCATCCTCATTTGGGTAATTGACTAGGTTTCTTTTTTAAATGTCTCTCCATTAGGAAACATAGAGTCTAACTCAGGGCCAGTCCATTCATTAAGGAGATAGATTACTCTGGTCTATTTAGCCTTCTTT
>NW_006383016.1:3399443-3409301 GCF_000327345.1 Myotis davidii | reverse complement strand
ATTCCTGCTTTTCTTTCTCTTATTTATCGTTCTTTTAATGTTATACTATCTTGTCCTAGTTTGCTTCAAATTGTTCCTGGAAAAGGCTTTGGTATGTATAATGTGCTGCCCAATACAGTAGCCATTAGCCACATCTGGCTCTTTCGATTTAAATTTTAATTAATCAAATTAAATCACAATATGATCCAGCAATCGCACTCCTTCATATTTACCCAAAGAAGCTGAAAACTTACGTCCACACAAAAAAACCTGCACATGGATGTTTATGGCAGCTTTATCTGTACTTGCCAAAACTTGGAAGCAATCAAAATAACCTTTAATAGGTAAAGAGATAAACTGTAGTTTATCCAGACAATAAAATATCATTCAGCTTTAAAATAGTGAGCTATCTAGCCATGAAAAGACATGGTTGCCTCTCAGAGATGTATTTTTTTAATTTTAAATAAGTTTTTATTACAAAGGTTGTCACCTAATTGGATATTTCTCTACTTTGTGAATTATTCTTACTCTCCACAGGAGACTTAAATGCCTATCACTAAGTGAAAGAAGCCAATCTGAAAAGGCTACATATTGTGTGGTTTCAATTGACATTCTAGAAAACGCAAGACTGCGGAGACAGTGAAGCTATCAGGGGCTGCCAGGGGTGGGGAGGAGAGGAGTAGGCGGAGCACAGAGGACTTTTAGGGCAGTGAACATGCTCGGTATGACATCATGATGATGGATATGTGTCATTATACATTTGTCCAAACCCAGAGAATGTACAACACCAAGAGGAACCTTCACATAAACTAGGGACTTGGGTGCTAATGCTGTTCCACTCTGGTGGGGGATGTCAATCATGGGGGAGGCCGCCCATGAGTCAGGTATGTAGGAAATCTCGGTATCTTCCTCTTAATTTTGCTGTGAACCTAAAACTGCCCTAAGAAATAATAAGGTCTAAAAAAACTAAATAAGACTCAGTTCCTCAATCACCACAGCCACATTTCAGGTGCTCGTAACCACATGCAGCTCCTACAGGATGGAGAAGATAGATGGTAAATGCGTCCATCATCACAGAGAGCTCCAGCGGATGGTGCTGACATAAGTCACTAACATAATGAATATTGTTTTGTTCCACTGCCCCTCAAATTTTGTCAGTTGAAAGTTGACTTAGGGATCCGTGGTGGCGAGCATTCTAGAAAGCCGTATTTAGCACAGGTCAGTACAGGAGCTGAAGCAGAAGCCTCATCATGTCAGGAGTTATTAACACTCTTCCCACATCTCGGTGAGAAGGACTCTTGCACAGTGCTGTGTACTACAAAGAAATATTCAGGATGCCGCCTCCCAAGCGCAAACGTTAAGACAGCGAGAACCATGTCAGGAGCATGTCTGGGCACCGAATGAGCACTCAGAAACTGCCCCTTTGGTCTGCAGGAAACACAGCCTTTTCTGAGGGCAAAACACAGCAAAAAGCCCAGTGACCTCTCACATAAACAAGGGGTTACAGTGTGATGCCTTAGTAGAGCCAAGTGGTTATTGCTTACAGTATAGTCTCTTGGAAAGAAAGCTGAGATCTCTATACAGCCGTCCCCCCTTATCTGAGGGGGATACATCCCAAGGCCCCCAGTGGATGCCTGAAACCACGGACAATACTAAACCCTATATACACTATGTTTTTTCCGATCCAGGTACATACATACCTATGATAACGTTAAATTTCTAAATTAAGCACTGTAAGAGATTAACAACAATAGTAATGAAAGAGAACAATATACTGTAATACAAGTTATGTGAATGTGGGCTTTCTCCCTCTTTCTGATAATCCAGATGGATACTAAGCAACCAATGGGCAGGTGGCACACGCAGTGTGGATGCTGGACAGCCTCGGTGGGACGGAACAGGACAGCATATTACACTATGCTACTCAGAATGGTGTGCAGTTTAAAACATGAATTATTTATTTCTGGAATTTTCCATCTAATATTATCAGACCGTGGTTGACCGCTAGTAACTAAAACTATGGAAAGCGAAATTGTGGATAAGGCGGGACCACCGTACCAAAATGGAAAAACAAGTTCATTCTTCCCCCGTGGTTAATAAGAAAGGTTTTCTTGATTAAGCAAAGCACACACTCGAGTGTTGTTTTCTCCACTGCTCCCAGGTCAGCAAGGCTGGGCACTGAAGAGAGGCGGCCAGCAGTGTCCCTGGGACACAGGAGGATGGGCCGGATGGGAGCAAGCGTGCCTCAGAACAGCAGACTTTCTTCCAGCAGCGAGGCGGGGGCAAGAGGAGGGAGCTCCTGGGACAACTATCAGCACAGTAGCAGCTCGGTGGTTCCCTTCTCCTCTCCTGGGGAGCTATTTTCTTTGCAAAATGACCGCCATTTTATTGGCTACCATTTGCTCATTAAAGTCATCTGGGAATGTAGTCAGCAAACAGACCACAACATAGGACCCTGAATAATGTTTAGAATTTTGTCATTTAATAAAACGTTTTATAAGCTCGGTGCGTACCTATTAACTAGCAGCAGCAGCCCTTCTCGGAGCCCGGCAGCCCACCCTGTGGTCCACAATGCACCGACTGCCTTGGGTGAGTTATAGGGAGATCCTTGCCCAAGTTCCCATTTGTCTTTATTATGGTGCTCAAATAGCAGATGATGAGTGATCAGTCACTGTTAAATTCCATTCCTGGGAATTTGACCAGGCTTGGCTTCTTATCATTCAAAATCTTCCTATCTTTCAAAATCTTCTGGAGGGCTGTCTCCGATGGGAGAGGGAGGCCCTGAGCTTCTGATCCCAGGGAGGGATTTATTACCTGCTGGAGAGCAGCAGTGTGTGTGTGTGTGTGTGTGTGTGTGTGTGTGTGTGTGGTTTCCATTGATAGAGCAGCTCCTAAGTGCTGGTCCATGAACTGGCTCCATCAGAATCTCCCAGTGTTGTAGGCAGTAAGAACGGCACCATATGTCTGACCAGCGGGGTCAGACCAAACTTGGGTTCGGCAACCTCCATACTTGGGTTCTGGCTTGGAAAGAATTCAAAGTCCAGACCCAAATTGTAAGAGAACATTTATTTGGTAAATTACAGAGACAGAAGAAGTCATTCCTAGAAGAAATGGGCTTAGGAAACAAGTTATGGAGGTAAAGGAAGGACCCTTGGAGCTTGAGAGTGAGGAAGGTAGTGATAATGCATGGGAGGGGCGGGGGGAGGAAGGCCAGGAAAGGGACAGGCATGGGCGTGTTCTCTGGAAGGAGAGCGCACTAGGTCCTCCATCCTAAGGGTTTTAAGGGAGGAGGTTTTAGGGGAAGTGCGAAAAGATCTCAACAGAATATTCAGCAGTTTTCTAGGTGTGTTCATTCAGGGTTGTGGTCTCTACTGATTGATTAGCCTGCACTAGGGCCGGGGGTTGGGGGTAGGGGACATTATTTAATGCAGCTGGTCCGGACATCAGCTATGGCTGGTTTTATTGCTCATCTGGGCCTGGAGCTAAAACTGAGGCATAGATGTTATGGAGAAAAGGTCAGGGGGTCCAAACCTCTTGACCAGCGATAGGCTAGGGGAGGAAAAGTCACCCGAGGGTGAGGTCCCACCCTACAACTGATTATCCATTGCTAGGCTTTCCATCCTGGTGACTGTCTCTACATGGCCCATCATCCTTGCTCTGCTCATGTCTGTCTAACTGCTTACACCACGATGGATAATAAAAATGGGCCTTCTAGGCCTCAGCCCAGATCCACCAAGTCATCCCAAGGTAAAGGTCTGAAATCCTTTGACAGCCATGGCCCTGACTTTTTTCTGATACACAGCCAGCTTGAGAGGCATTTAGAGAACAGGACACTCACTAGATTGAAAGCTGTACACTGTGTCCCATTAGTGGAGTGATTCGCTTTAAACAGGAAAACCAAAAATACAACAAAACTCTGTTGCGCAGCCGCAGAACGCATGTCGGAGCCTAACCACCCGTCTAAGAAGTGTTGAACACAAAGGTGCAAATGTGGAGGATGCAACACAACCTATTGCCACGCTCGGAGAATTCAAAAAAGACGCCACTTATCAACAGGCCTTGTTTTCTTGAGTTGTGTTACTAGTTTTGAGCACCTTTGCCTCATTTCACCTTCAGTTCCTACAACTGTGGGAGACTGGACTTAGGTTCCAAATAAAGCATGGCTCAATCATGGAAGGAAATGGGCTGGCGTCGTCTAAAGCTCAGAAATCAGCCACATCAACTGTGAACCGTCGAGCCTGGTTCTACTTCACCTGCAGCAATCCCACTATCAACACTGCCTCGGGCTGCCTATGTTCAGGCCTCGTGCCCAGTTTTTTGCCAGTGTTATCACATTTGTTCTTCACAAGTGCCTCCTAAGCCAGGTATGAATATTATCCCCACTTTAATAACGGGGGAAATGAAGCTTAGGGATATTAAATAATTTGCCAGAGTTGTAGCCCCAACATTTTAGTCATCCTATGCTTCTCCATTCAGACACCATCTGGAGCCCTGTGGGCTGCTAAGAACCCTTCCCTAGTGATGAGAACAGCCAAGAAAGGAGAAAAGAACATCACCTGCAGCAAAAATCATCTTCTCCCATAAGACAAAAGCTAACAAAACCAAGCCAGCTTTGATGAACAAAAAATAAAATAACACTTGTTTAAAACATGAGATGTGACAGCTGCTTAGCCCAATAGATTTAGATGTTTTGTAGTCCTCCTATGACCTGCTCCAGCCCCCATGCCCCTTGACAGAAACAAGGTCAGAATAAATATGAAAATAAAAATATCTTTGCTTTTCCTTAATCAACAAACTTTTTTCTAGAGATTGTCTTCTCTATAAGCTAAGCCCTCTCAGGGAATGTCTGGTCTTGGCCCCCTTCACAAAAGACCATTGATGATCAGGGTCCCAGCCTCCTGCATTCCTTGGGCAGCTTTTTCTGCAGGGAGTCCCACCCACACTTGAGCTTTCTCTCAGCTTCTCCCTCCTAGATCCCGTGTCTCAGAGAAGATCGACATTCAACAGGAGGCAAATTTGAGTCCATCAGGGTTTCTAAGAAACCAGCTATGACCCAGTAGCACATCAAAGAGTCTGACATTTGCCCTGCACAGACCCTTCATGCCCTTTCCAAAGAGCATCCACCCACTTTCTATAATGATTAGTATTGATACCTAGTGAGCAGTGACAATGTGCCTCAAAGAATGAGAAACACAAAAGCCCCTTTACCTTCCACCCCTCGCCCAGTGTCTTGCAGATAAAAGTAATGGCTGCCATTCACTGAGCCCTTACCATGGACCAGATTCTGACATTTAACCAACTGACATACACTCTTCACAACAACTTGAATAGGTGGGAAGACACAGGTTTCCCCATTTTACTGATGAGAAAACTGATGCTCAGAACCTTACCCAGCTAGGAAATGGATACCAGCAGGTTCCAACCCCCTAGCTCTTAACTAGTATACCATAATCCCTCCCTGCCCACCCCCCTTGCTTCCCCCCACCTTAGTAACTATTGTTGGCCAGCTTTGAATGTCACACATTTTCCATTCATTATCTCCCATCTTGTTTTGGCTGGATTAACAAATATTTTTTAAGGAGCGGCAACAAGAGTTCTAAAGATTGTGCTGATAGAATGTCACTTGCTTTGCCTTTAGGCAGGCTTTGCAAACACTACAGAAAGGGAGACAGACAAGGCAGGGAGTGGCAGGAAATACCAACAAAAATGCAGGTCTCATCTTTCAAAGACATAGTCATAACTATTCCACTAAAGTGCAATGAAATAATTGAAAAGCATGCTGATTGGATTCATGAGGATTTTTATTTTCTTCTACTTATTATCTACAAATGGCTTCCAACCTGACATATTCCCAGGTCTGGGTCAAAATGAGAAAAAGAAGAAATTGCAATGATTGTTACACAGCTAAATTTATTCACTTTAAATGGCTATTCTTTATTATGAGATTGTCTCCCAATAGTTTTAGTATTATGATATCCTTTCTTCTAACAAGTGATGATGATAGAAAATGTTCACTTTCTTTCCCTCTTTTTAAAATTGTCTTTATTTTACTAAATAAAGAGTTGCTCACCTTATATCAGTTTTTCAAACAAAATTTTAAATTTGACTCATTCAAAAAAAGCCTTGAGATAATTATTTCTGAATTTTCTAACTAGTATGAATTCTTTTGTAAAGCCTAGTAAAATTTTATTTTGAAATAAATACATAAGTTTTAGGAGAATCATGTACACATACCTATCCTCCTTTTTAAGTTTTATTTTTAAGTTTTTCTAATTCTTTTTTTATTTCTAATTCTTTTTTTCACTTATCATCACTGAAGGAAGAGTGTAGAAAAGCAAGAAGGTTTCTTGGCAATGTTGAGAGATTTTAGTGACAAGGGAATAATTAGATGCATCAGTGGGTAAAGTGAAATTTAACAAAATATTTTAAAATTGTTTTTTGTGAAGCCATAAGAAATCACTGTTTGTTGGACAACAAAAGGTATTTTTGTCTATTGCAGAAAGAAAAATTTCTCAAAGTTTAGGCTGCAGCAAATGATGATAAATATCTTCTGATCACACAAAAAATTTTAAAGCAAATTATCTGACCCCATAGCATGATACTCAAGAAACAAAACCTCTACTGTGAACAGGCTCTATTTCAAGAGCACACTGAGGGGGGTTGGAAAATGCAATTTAGGCTTAGACTAAATTCACATGCTAATAAGAACCTCCATATAAAAGCTGCTTCACAATGGGTACTAACCAGTTAGCAGATTAACAAAATTCAGACCAAACAGAGTAGGAAATAAACATGTTTATCATATGACCATATGTCTGGAGAGTTAGCCTGTCCTGGAGGTGTTGGGGGACAATATAGTTAAGAATCCCAGATAAATCAGAATATTGCATAATCTAGCAGCCTTCACACAAGGAAATTGTGCAAAGTTTATGTGTAACTTCTTGCAACTCCTTTCAGTGCTGGGAAAATGTTGTATCCTTCAAAATGTTGTATTTCTTCCCTCTCTTTCAGTCTTCATAATCTGAGAAAAAGTGGCAAAGCAAAGACTACAGATTAGAGCCACACTGTCTAATCCAGTAGACCCTAATCACAAGTCAGTACTCCAACCTGAAATTCAGTTATGTGAACCACATTGCCAGTGCTGAACAGCCACAGGTGGCAGTGGCTACCATACTGAACAGCACATAGAACATTTCCATCTTTGCAGGTGGGTCTGTCGGTCAGCTTTATTTTAGGTCAAAGATCCCACTACCAAGAACTTGAGCTTCATGCAGTTTCGTTATTTGCAAAATAATATCTGTCTCATAGGAACATTAGGAGAATCCAATGTATTAAGAGATCTTTGTAAGCCATAAAACAAATAAATATTAGCTATTGTGATGATGATGATGATAATAATGATGATGATGACGACAATGGGGATGAATGAATTCTATACAGGAAGACTTCAGATAGTTAGAAATGGGAAGAAATCTCAGTCTTCACTCAGAGTGGACACAATCCCAGTCAGGAGGTGTTTCCTCCAATCGTATTCTGTCCCTTTTTTCTTCAAAGTTTCTCCTTGCCTCCATGACTGGGGACAAAGAACTAGACAACGTATAAGTGAATTTGAATCCTACTTGAACACTATATGCAACTACTACTAAGTTTTTTAAAAAACCACATCAGACAGAATTCATGTTTTGTACCTAATTTAATGTTTCTCAAGCTAATGTCCCAACCTAAGGAGCCTGTGGAAATCTACGGTTTGGGTAGAGGAGGGCAGATGGGGAGAAGGGCCCATGGCAGGGGATGTAGTGTTAGAATTATTGCCATTATTACAGAAGTCTTCCCAGAAGTTGTGTGTTTTCTTACCCAGGCCAACTGACATGTCAAGCATTGGTTCTGTCTGAAATTGTATTAGTTACACCTAATAATATTGTTTGGTATATGAAATTGCCATTTTTGTAGGTCAAAAATAAACACTGGCAATTGCATGTGGTTCAACCTAATGCTTACCTCATATTGGCCGGTAGCCTAGGGGCCAAGAGCTCAGGTTTTGGCTGACAGACTGGAGTTCAAATCTCACTCTGCCACTTAGTAACTGTGTCTCTGGGAAATCAATAGCATAATGGGGAAAACAAATGCAAAGTGCAGACCAAGTCTTTCAAAACACTGCATGCATGAGAAAAGAAAATAATGAAGTGCTTTTGGGGGACAAAAATATCGAGAACCAGTAATCTATTCCTCAAGGTAGGGCTTTTAATTGACAATATACTACCCGCTTCAGGCAACGTTCATCATGCAGAACAGAGAACAGAGTCCAGTAAGCAAAGGAGTTTTCCAATCAATCAATCAATCAATCAATCAAATAAAAAGACCACAGAAGCCCATGCCCTTCATATCTTGGGTTAAACTAAGATAATTGTGCATAAAAAGCTACCCTGGGCCCCGCCCCTCCCCCGCCCCCGGAAGTGCAGAGGCCGCTCCCGGAAGTGCGGGGAGTGAGGGGAGCTCCATCCGCCCAGCCAAGATGCAGCCTGGGAAAGCAGTGTCAGATCCAAGATGGCGGCCAGCAGGAGGCTGGTGAAGGAGCTGGAAGAAATCCGCAAACGCGGAATGAAAAGCTTCCGTAACATCCAGGTTGATGACGCCATTGTACTGACTTGGCAAGGGCTCATCGTTCCTGACAACCCTCCCTATGACAAGGGGGCCTTCAGAATCGAAATCAACTTACCCGCAGAATACCCATTCAAGCCGCCGAAGGTCACCTTTAAGACGAAGATCTACCACCCCAACGTCGATGACAAGGGCCAGGTCCGCCTGCCCGTGATCAGCGCCGAAAACTGGAAGCCAGCGACGAAAACCCACCAGGTGATCCAGGCCCTCATTGCGCTGGTGAACGACCCCCAGCCGGAGCACCCGCTTCGCGCCGACCTGGCCGAGGAGTACGCCAAGGACCGCAAACAGTTCTGGATAAAACGCGGAGGAGTTCACCAAGAAATACGGGGAGAAGCGGCCTGTGGACTAAAACCTGCCGCGATGGAGTCCAGCGAGTGGGGGAGGCCCCGGGCCCTGCCGACACCCCGCAAAGCAGGGCTCCGTGGGAAACGGACGGCGCCACCACCTGGCGTTTGCTTGTGGCAGTTACTAACTTTCTACAGTTTTCTTCATCAAAAGTGATCTTAGGAAACCTGTAAAGAAAGGATTAAACGTTTAAGATGTTCTTTAAAAAAAAAAAAAGGCTACACCGATTGGGGAGGAGGAGGGGAGAACACCAGCCTTAACTGCAAACGCCAGAAACAGGTAAAGAAACAAACACAATAGAACTGTCAAGAGATGTTCGGTCTTGACCTTTTCAGTGGCCCACAGCTTTGCCATATTAAGTAATGTTTAGTATCACTACTTGAGAAAACAGAAACATGTCGTATTGTGCCGTCAGGATATTTCTACTTAAAAAGGGAATTATTGCACTAAAGCTATGGCGCAGATAAAGGGCGGTCCCGTGCTCCCATTGACAAGCGAGGCCAGGCAGCTGCCTCCAGGACCACCTGCCCATCGTAGCCACACAAGAGAAACCGGGAGCAGACACCAAGGACTGTCAGCACCAGAGAGGAAGTCCCTAGGTTGTTCGGACCCAGACACAGAATCCAAACAACCGGAAGGAGGAGCTGGAGAACCAAGAACCCTGAGAGCTGAAAAGGGGAGAGCAGACAGTCGAGTGGGGGTTGATGGGTCCTGAGGCCGAATCCACAGACCTGGGCGAGCATGGTCACCTGCAGGCGAGCGGGACCCACTTAGAGTGACCAGAAAGGGGTGAACTTCTTTGTCCAGAAAACTCTCCCGTATAGGACTCAGCACGGCCCAGCTGTAACTATGGCATCTGACAGAAAGGACACG
>NW_006383016.1:3387350-3399401 GCF_000327345.1 Myotis davidii | reverse complement strand
TCCCTGCCCAAGTGCAGGCAACTGAATCTCTGAACTTCAGTTTCGTTATCTTTAAGACAGGAGCATAATACGACTTTCACAGAGTTGTGGTGAAGACTAGATGAGGCCACACATACTGGAAAGTGCTGGGGTCGGTACCTGGTACTTAGTAGCTACTCAATAAAAGATCTGTCTCTTCTCTGTAGTGATGATGTTTTATCTGGGTTTATTTTGTTACACTTGTACTTAATCGGTCATTCCCCTTTCACATCTGCCAAACATGCATTCCTTCTTAGGAAGACTGCTCTGTTTATTCTTCCAAAGCAACAGGAATAACAATCTCCATTTTGAGAATTACTTAGAATGAATATCTGAGCCTTATTTGGGGTCTTAATGCTGATAGTATCCTTTAGCAGAATGTCAACACTAGAAAGATTTCATTGTTAGCTGACAGTGGCAGTGAAAAAGGAATCCTCAGAAAGCAAGAGTCACCTCCCCCACACCTGCCAAGAAACAAAGAGCCCAAGCCCACGGCCTCCCAGCAGGAGCAGCTGTTCTGACCCTCCACCCTCCAGCAGAGCCCCGGATGGGTCCCCTCCCACCTTTGCTCTGTGGACTTATCAAGAGCAGACATCTGCAGCAAGGTCTTTGGGGGACCACCCAGAGGGCAGCCAGAGAACCCTGGGGCTCCCCAAGAATTTGCAGAAAGGTCAAGAGTCACTTGCTCTAACAGTTGACTGAAAGCATCTCAGAGAGACCCGATGGAAAGGTCATCTTAAGATAGTGACAGGGCACAGCTTGAGGGGGGAAAGGGGAGAGGACAGAATTTCTTTTTTAAGTAGCAAAAAGTACATCTGTTTCTGGCTCAGCTTAGGCTTTCGAGTCTGATTTTTATTTCAATGGCATTTCCTTGGCTTTTCCAATTCGCGTCTAAATCACAGAATGTGTCCATTGTGCGCTTCTGGGCGTGCATCTATGGGCCACGAAGCACAACGCTGCGAGTGCATTTTCTCACTTCATTAAACATTGCTTTAAAATGGCATCCAAATGTCCGCTCTCCCCATCGTGTCTACAGGGGATCCTGTTACTTTTCCCCCCAGTGGGAACAGAAGGAGCGCCTAAGTCACAAGCTGTGATGTTTAATATTTTTCAATTTCGCATGTCTGCCTTTGCAAGCTGGTTACAGGGCCAGCCTGGCCAGCCATGCCAATGTGTGAAAGGGTCCTCAGTGTCCCCGGGAGGTGCCACTGGCCTTGTAGATCTCCCATCTAGGCTGCAGCAGCCCAAGCTGGCCTGCACCCCGGGGAGCCCTTTGCACTTCACTGGGTGAGGTGCTGACTCCACCTCCCACGGGCAGGCCAGGACGCATCCTGCTGACTTAAGAAGATGCCACGTAAATTAGAACTCATGTAACCATATGGTTCAAACCTGCGGGTCATATTTTATACACAAATGACTATGACAGGCGGTATTTTTGTGCTGACAAGTTGTATTTCATCCATGCTTACTTAGAATTCCATGCTATCATTAAAAGCTAAGCAGTAGAACTGTATCATATTTTTATGTAAAAGTTTGATTGAGTTTTCTTCTTATTTAAAAAAGAAAAAAGAAGAAGAAAAAGAAACATTTACCCAGGCAGCTTTTGCTTCCTCCTTAACTCTTATTATCCAAGTGTTTGGTGCTACGGTGGTTTCAGATGTCCTAACAACAGGAGTTTGAAAGGACTTCTGGCACCCTAGTTTCCAGACTGATCCTCTTTGAGTGTGCTAAACAGCTATTTTGTTGAAATACCCTAAATAAAACGTATAATAGTTTACCAACCACCCAGTGCTGTGTAACCTCTGGATGTTCAAACACAGAACCCACTGACTCGACCTTCCTTGATTCCATGAGCTCATAGCAAACCAGGGCAGAGGTAAATAAAAGAGTCTCCAATACAGTGATCAGTAATCTCCAAGGCCTCTAGGTTAAGAAAGAAAATAGTAATCAAGAAGCTAGCTGGAGCATTCTTCAGCCTGCTTCTTAGAAGACAAACCTTGGAAAAATAGCTCTCAAGCTTACTAGAATTCTAATTAACCTCACAGCCCAGCAAATCCTAGAGGTCCCATGACTATCTTAAGATTACAAGAACTAAGAACTTGTATATATATATATATATATACATATTTGAGTGTATATTCAAAGTAGTTCCTGTAAATATGTCTTCCCCCTTGGGAAAATGTCTTGGACCCCCAATTCATTCTCTGCTTTGCCTTTGCAACCCAAAGTGACCCTCTTTTCTGAATCAGAACTAGGCATGCAGATTGGGAGAGGATTTTTCTGATTTCTGCATGAATTGATAGAAAAATATCCTGGCAAAGCTACCAATTATAGTCGCATTTAGTTGCATATATAACAAATGTCCTTTCTTAAAAAGAATAAAATTTCTTTTAAATCAGGACTACCCTGACCACTCTAGGCACATAGTTGTCAAACCAGAACATCAGGACGCTCTGCTCCAGAAGTCTGAGGGGCATTTCTAGAAGCTCCGAGAAAGCAGATCACTTCTCTCTGGACAGGTGGGCCTGGGTTTGAATCCTGTCTTCGCCTCTTACTTTCTTTGAGCAAAACCATAATGCCTCCACGCTCAATTTCCTCACCCATAAAATGGAATACAAAGTACAATGTCTAATACACTTGTTAAATTTTCATTTGTTCATCCTACCCCAGCTGAGCCCCCCAAGCTCTGAGACTGCCCGGAGAGTATGAGCGAGGAGAGTGTCATGTACTTGAAATGTGATTGTCTCCCTCCCACCCTCCTCCCTCTTGGCACCATCTCTCTTCCACAGGTGCTTGTTTCTTAAATCTTCCTTGACAATGGCTTAGGGACTAACTCATCCTGGGTAGATGTTAATGAGAGACTCTGCAAAATCTTACAGCCTTTACAGATTAAAAGGAATAATGTTCTTTTAATGAGCATGTGTCCTATTTTAAAAGTAATAATCCGATTACTACAAAAAATGGAAAATGCATAAAAGTACAAAGCAGAAAAATCACCCATCATCCCGGTACCCAAAGACAGCACCATGAGGATCTGACTGCCAGTTGACCTTTGAGCTGGACATGGGCAATTGGAGGCTGCTCGCCCCCACCCTGACCTTGGCATGTACAGTTCTGCCTGCCAGCCCTGCAGTGGGCGCTGCTCCAAGGCCAAACCTAGAGAGAGGAAGTGTTGCTGAGACCATCTGGATGCTATGTGACTGGACCCAGTTAAGGCCTCTCCATAAACTTCTAAGATTCTGATGGGCAGGCGTGGAGATCTCCTCGCCATGTGGTTGCCCAAAACAAGCCTTGTTTATTAAAGTTCCCTCAGTTATTGAAACCACCACCTACCATCTGGAGTGGCCTGCCTCCCTCTCAGGTCTTTCCTGGCCCGCCATGTAAGGGGGCCAGTTTGTGAACCAACACACCACGAACATTTCTTTTAGTCTTTTCTGTATGCCTGTTTATTGTGACCTTATTTGTGTATGTATGCTTTTTAAAGGGATGATTAATTACATTGTTGTTTTTAGTTTTACTTAGGACAGAATGCATGCACAACTGTGTGTGTGTGTGTGTGTGTGTGTGTGTGTGTTTTCATTTAACATAACCCAGGAAACATTTTTCACATTATTATAGGCTTCTTAAAATAGTCATTTTTAATGGCTGCAAAATAAGGGATACATTTTTAAAGGTATAATTTCTAACTTTATTCAGACTATGGGAGATAAATGTATAAAACCAAAATGAAATATAGGTTCTCTAAAAGGCAGTGACTGGGGTCTCTTCATTCCCTGCAGTAACCTTAGTATCTGCCCTAGTGCCTGCCCATGAGAAGGGCTCTTTAATAAATAAGAATAAGAATGGTGAGAATGTGGAGCCCTAGATGCCTCTAAGGCTCCCTCGCCTGACCAGCACTGCCCCTGGTTTGCTATGAGCTCATTCTTCATGATGATTGACAAGTAACTCACTCTCTCCATGCTTTGCTTTCTTCTGTGATCCGTTGCTAAGACACAAGTAAGAGCAAATACAAGGTTTATAAAAATAGCAACAGGTTTTTTAAAGCACCTGTTTTCCATTTAACACCCTCACACGCATGTTTTAAAACCTACAGGGGAATTGTTTATTAGAGTTTTCAGAAATCAGAAAAAAATGCAAGTTATAAGAAAGCCGTCTCTGTGATTCTCTGATCCCCAGATATCTATGTTGGAAACTTCACACAAACGAATAAGAAACAGATGCAAAAATAAATTATAAATGGTATATTACTCTATTTAGCCAACATATTGGATGCCCAGGACAAACAAGTCAAGGCTTTGTCCTGCCCTAAAAGTATTTGTGTGAAGTGCTGGCAAATGTGGTACCTACTTAGGTCCTAAGGGTCTCATCACCAAGAGTGAGGGCAAGATCAGTGGTTCTACCCAAGGACCAGAAACTGATTCTCAGAAAATTTCAAATAACTGAGCAGAGCTGAAAGGGTAGTTTCTGATATACCTATACCTAGTGAAAGGCCACCCCCCCCCCCCCCCACCAGAGCAAAAATCAATTTGTGATTTACCTAGGAGCCACCACTGAACTTACCCTTGTACCCTACCAAGCGATTCTGAGTAACTTCATGTACTGCCGAACTTCTTTTTGCCCCTCTAAAACCTAAAGATGTATGACCCTATAAATGTCCACAGACCTACTTTCTGAGCAAAATTCAACTTTGGAAACAAATACAATGTGGGCAAGAAAAATGTTAAAAGTTAAAAACACTATCCATACCATTTCGCCTTGTGTATTAGGTCTAGCTCTGCCAGCCCCAGGGGGAAAGGGAAGGACAAGAATGGCCACATTCTCTCTTCTCTTCCAGCCCACAGCTGGGCTTCAGACAAGAGGAAGATTGTGAGGCCACAGCAAAGGTGGTGGGTAAGAGGCTGGGAGATGGAGCCAATGAGGGAAAACTAGAATAAGTGGGGCGATACCATGTGATAAAAGAGAGGAGATGAGGAACTTTTCAGATTTAAAATTTTAATCTTTAATTACATGAAAGGATGTTTATGCAAGAGGGTGACCTCTTTTTTCCATCTCTTCTGGGGCAGGTCAAGCGAAAATGGACTTAAGCTGTAGCCGAGTGGGTTTAGGTAAGACAGAGGAAGGAATTTCCTGAATGTGGAGGTCGTTAAACACTGGAATGAGTTACTAAGGGAGTCTGTGGACACTCTTCCTCTGGGGAACATTTAAAAATAAGATAAATTTTCATCTGTCAGGGAGGGTTTAGGAGTAATCCAACCAGAAGGCCTCTCAAAGCATTTTCCAGCCCTATAACCTGAAGGCCAAATTCCCTCCCATTTCATTTCTACAGTTAACTACATGTGAGATGGATGCCTGGAGCAGAATTCAGGGCTTGGGAAACAGTAACCAGAGGGTATGGCTTTCTGTTCTATAATAAGATACCACTTTGCATGAAAGATGAAAGGCAGATTCCTTTCTGGGAGCCACATCAGGAAAAACATTCACCACTGGGCAAATTAACTATTGCCCAGACCCCTTCCCTCTCCTCCGGGAAAGACAAAGGGCCCTGCCCTCCTCTGGGCTGTTTTGTTCCCTTGGGTCTTCTGAGCTCACCTTTCCAGTTTTTAAGTTTATCTTTCCAGACAATCATCCCGAGTATTCTACTAGTTAGTAGAAACTAAGTAGTCAGTTTCTCCAGTCTTTTGAAACCTAATCAAATGTTTCCCCAGCAATTATTTGGCTAACTTTCCATCTTAGATACACAGTAGTAAAATACAAGCTTGCGTTTTGAAAAATTGTCAGGCGCATTCCATTTGCTTGATTTTTCTCCTGAGTTTTAAGCAAATCATTCTCTGGATTTCCATAGGCCCTGGGAGGGAAGGATAGCCTGACCCACCCTGTGGGCGCTCCCATAACACTTTTGTAGTTTACTAGCTTTGTTTGCAGTCCGGGGTTAGCCTTTCTTTTAAATGCCTCAAGTCTCCTTTGTTTCAGGCCAAAGCAGGAATCTTAAAGGGAATTGATCATCACACCCGCCTCCATGATCATGGTACCTCCTCCTCTTCATTCTCAGCCTAACTTTTCTTTTTCCCTTTAGCTTCTCCCACCTCACTCTCACTCCCTCAAGCCAAGACGTTTGTCAAAAGCTTCCTCTGAGTTCTCCAACCACTTTGTCCAGCATGAACGCTCTGAATTCAAGTGTAAAGAAAAGGAATTTGGTTTAAGTAAGAAAAGGGAGGACAGATAAGGGAAGAGGCTACAGCTGCTCCTAGCAATGGATGCTTCATAACAGTGACCTCTGGAGCAGAGAGAGAAAGTACTCCAGGAACTTTCTGGTATATATGGCAGGATTGGGGCAAAAAGAGACACATAACTTCCTCGGGAGACAGCACGAATTTATTCATCTGTGTGGATTAAAGTAGACCATTTAACTTACCCCTTTCTTGAAACCATCAAGTACTTATGGTTCTAAATTAAGGCAAGCATATTATAAGGATCAAAGTAATAGAAAGTCATTATTTTTACTTCTGTAGAAGCTCCCTAGAGAACTTCTAGTCTTGATGGGGATCGGGGAGGAGGGAGATCTCCCTAATCTTTCATGAGGGAAGTAAAAGAGGTGTATTCTCATCTTGTAGGAGGTGAGGAAACCAGGAATGGAGTGATGACATAATTCACCCATTGTGGCCAAAACAATCACAAGATTCTAAGCATTCATATGTATATATTCTTTACCAAGATGCCCTCTTTGAATGAAATTTATTTATGTAGTTAAATAGGTAGTACGGTTTTTAAAAATGTGTGCATAAAAAATATATTAAATTGAGTTTATGAATAATATCCTTCAAATAACAAAGTGCATCATTAATATTTAACACACTGAGAGAAGTTGATCAACAGCAGTCTTCCCGACAAGAGTTGGTTTCATCAGCCTCTCCAGGTCTGCAACCCCAAGGCTCTATCCAGGTTTACTTGGAGGACTAACCCTGCCCCAGTTCATTCCAGGCCACTCAGAGCTCAACTGTCGAGAGAGAGAGAGAGAGAGAGAGAGAGAGAGAGAGAGAGATCCTTCACATTGGTTCCACCTCTGGGGACCTACATTCTCCTGGACACACTCTTTATTGGGGACAGCCTGGACTGAGGTATTGTATGTTAGGTGGTTAATCCAGCTGTTAACTGGTAGTCCAGTCCTTCATGAAACAAACCCTGGACTAACAGTGTCTTTGTCCCCTGAAACACTGAGAGATTAACATGAACATAGTTCCTCCCTTTCAGCTCACCACGTCCTTACCCCTTTTCATCCAACCTTCACACTCAAGCTCATTAGCAGATGAGAATCTTTATTTTCACACATGGTCTGAGCCTTTACCTTAAACCCTTTGCCTTGGGACAGCCAGCTGGTTCTGTCTGGGTCCCTCTCCCCCCGCAGACAGGCAGAACCCACATTGCCCGCTCACAGAAGCATGTAGCCCGGCCCAGGAGACTCAGCCAAAGCCCAGGGTCCCGAGGAGCATCAGATCCTGGGCTAAAACTTCTGCAGACACAGCTGGTTCCACTACAGTCAAACAAATCACTCCTTTGAACAAAAAGCTTCAAAACTTAGAGGGAAGAGAAGATGAAAGCTGCAGGTCTCTGTAAATTATATATTATCCGTGTCTAGAATGCCCAGAGGGGTCATGAATTTAGAGACCTCCACAAAAACAACATCAACAAAAAGCCAATATCTGACACCTCATGTTCCTGAAACTCATTACAACCCTGGGAATGAAAGTATAGGGAGAAGAAACAAACCGTGAATAAATTATTTAAAAGAGGAAAAGCTTTCATCATTTTCTTGCATTGTTCCTGAGCTTTTCCCAATCGGTTCAAAACCAGTGGAAAGAGAAGTCCCGTCTCCTAAATTATCCCTTGATTTCAAATGATGTCTGGGCTGCAAACTACAGATGCCTCCAATCTTTAACCCTTTCTTCTCTTTCTAAAATGTCATCAGGAAAAGCAGTAAGGAGATTTAAATGACATGTCATCTGAAAGAGAGGTCTTTTTTTTTTTTTTAATCAGCCTCTCAAATTAATAAAAAAAAACTCTATCCCTTCCATTGAAGTGGGAAAATGCCTTGGGAGAAAGAGGCTGATTCTTCCCCGACACCTGAGATGTGACTATGTACTCTCACACTTTGTTCAGAGCACTTTTCCCCCACAATGCTTTGCTCCTTGGGGCCATAGAGCATTCCCCTTGTGCTCTGTTGCACAGAGCTGGAGCTGCACAAATTTGAGGTGTACAGTGGGTGTGAGCTATAACGTCTCAGGATGCCCTGCTCACCTCCATACCCATAGGATCTCGCTCCCAGTAAGGACTCAATGAAGCCTGGTTGACTCGATGAACAAATGAATGAGCGATCGTCTCTAAATCTCTAAGATCCCCCCCAACCCCCATCAATCTTTCCTAAGAATCACTCCTCGCCCATTTCCTTCCTCTAAGACACTTCACTAATCAAAGGGATGCACCATATTCTGAGAGTCTTACACATTCTGTTTCTTATTTCATCTGAGAAAGAATGTACTGAAGTGTCCTCCCCACCGCATGTGGATTGAATTTCCATCTCTTCTCCCCATTTCCACCTTTCTTTTATTTCTGTCTCCATCAGAGCACAGCACTCAATATTCTGCAGAAATAATTTTCTGCTGAATGAGGTTTGGCCATAAGTCAAGGGCAGATTTATTAAGGCCTCTGCACAGCCTGTTCCCCGGCTTACTGTCGACATGACAGTTTAAATCTTTGATCACCCTTACACGTAACCCCTTCCATGCTGCACAGTCAGGACCTGTGGGATGAGCGCCTCCTGGCACGCGAGCTGCGTTGAGAATGGTCTGAGCCCACGGACAGGACGTCTTCACCAGGACCCAGGGTGCCCAGCGCTTCCATCGGTGATCAAGGTATTCCCCACCCTGCTCTTTTCTACCTGCCTCTGCTTCCGAAGGTCACTTGCCACTGCATTTTGTCACC
Source organism: Myotis davidii (assembly GCF_000327345.1). Taxonomy (NCBI): domain Eukaryota; kingdom Metazoa; phylum Chordata; class Mammalia; order Chiroptera; family Vespertilionidae; genus Myotis; species Myotis davidii. Next base: position 3,390,407 of record NW_006383016.1, on the reverse strand, counting down.
AGATAGCTATATTATTTAGTGGGTTTGCTGGGTGTTCTGTGAAAGACTGTTGTTGTTTCTGTTTGGTTTTGGTTTCATTTTAATGGTTTTACTTTTTCTGTGACAGTTTACCAAACACCTGGTACCACCTAAGCTAGTCTTTTAAAAACCCTTGAATCCATTGGGTGGTAGGGTGACACGGGTGCAATGGTGATTACTTCTCCATGTAGTTGGATGTCACTGCATATTCCATTTGGGCACTTTGGTTACGAACACACACACACACACACACACACACACACACACACTTACCCTTCACAAAACAATGCTCAAAGCTGCCATTAAGAATATTAAATTGCTTGCACAACTGTGAAGGCTCCCAAAGGGTCACTCCATTCACACTAACAAAAGACTAAATATTGTGTGTTTCAAGACACCAGTGGGCACACCCCCTTCTTTCAGATGACTCATCCACATCTGCCCCATTAGTTCCTCCAAACAAACAATTGCTGTGGTTATTCCTCCTCTATGGGTAGCACTTGGCGTGTATGGACGTTTTCTCCAGACGCCATCTCATTAGATTCTCACCATATTTCCTACAAGTGGCAGTTACTGTCCTCATCGTACACGCGAGGAAACCTGAGCTGCTCCAGGGACACACTCATACGGGCAGCACACCAAGGTTTTATACTGGATCTTCTTTGGAGGCACAGTCTCCTTACAAATAACCCCTTAAAAACCAAACCAATGCTGAATAGCTCGTGGAGATGGCTGTTAGTAAAATCCTTCTCTTTTTTTTAAGTATAAATACAACTTCACAGTATGTAGAAAGGTATAAAAAAGATACAAAAAATGAGCCAAACCCCCCGAAGATAACCAGGCTCTACCATTTGGGTATATATCCTTCCAGGCTTTTTTCTATGATATGTTATTGTTTTAAGATCAGATCATGATCCATTGTATTCAAATCCTCTCACAAATCTTAAGCACTTACTCACAGGGAGGAGGGATTAGACCAGCGGTTCTCAACCTGTGGGTCGCAAGCCCTTTGGGGGTCGAGCGACCCTTTCACAGGGGTCTCCTGAGACCATCGGAAAACACATATCTAATTACGTATTGTTTTTGTGATTAATCACTATGCTTTAATTATGTTCAATTTGTAACAATGAAAATACATCCTGCATATCAGATATTTACATTACGATTCATAACAGTAGCAAAATTACAGTTATGAAGTAGCAACGAAAATAATTTTATGGTTGGGGGTCACCACAACATGAGGAGCTGTGTTAAAGGGTCACGGTATTAGAAAGGTTGAGAACTACTGGATTAGACTCTGATGAATTGAAATCGTGTTGTCAAAGAGAACGAATCAGCCAATATGTTTATTTCTTTAAAAACTCGTTTTATTAACGTAGTCTAGAATTAACCTTAAAAATTTCTCACTTTTAAATTTTAAAACAAAGGTCAGAGCTTGGCAAACTCATTTTGAGTGATGCAGGAATGTTTGGAAGCAAAATATAAGATGTAGACTAAAGACATATAGATTATCTATTTTTTAAAAAAGGTAAATGACAGATGAGGGAAAGATTTGGGCAGGAGAAATGTCCCTCGACATTATGACAGGGAAGAATATGCCATCCAAATCAATAAAGGGAGCCCTAATTTCCCATGGAGACAAATAAAGAGTGGCAGGCATGGGGAGGGGGGCAGGCAGGGAGAAGAGAGAGGAACTAGGGGAACTTTCCAGGAATGGGGAGATCTTTTCACAAAGAGAAGTAGAAAACCATGTCCAAACAAAACCAACACAACCCCATACACTCATTGACCACAGTATCAACTGCAGGGTATATTTCTCTAAAGTTGCAATTAGTTCTAGAAAAAGACAAGATTCTCAGAAAGCAGCCACCGAGTGACATCATCAGAAAAGGGTTGGCCAGAGGGCTTAGAGAAGTCGGACATCTGCTGCTTTTGTTTAGATAAACACAAGTTCCTGCCCACACCCAGTTGCTGCCAGAGACACTTGAAGAGAAATACGAGTGCATTTTTCTTTCGATGGAAGAATAGAAGAATAACTGTGCATCTGCTGACTTGAGTATTGGTGTGGTCCTCGGGGCCTCACAGACCTGCTCTGAGGAAGGAAAAGAAAACAATGCAGACGATGCCTAAGGAGCTGAAGAGAGCGGATTCTGTGGACCTGGCTCAGTGCTCTTGAGAGAAATAGCAAAACCAATTCCCAGAAAGTTGGGCGCTTGCGAAAGACCCCAAGTGTTTGGGGTGAGCCACAGAGGGCCATGGGCTGCCACTGGGACCTCATATCCGCATGCAGAAACAGCCCAAGGTCCTGGACTCTGCGGCTGCCTTTTTCTCCAGGCAAGCCCTCCCTTTTCACTCACACCTGTCAGTGTACAAGGTCACCTACCAGCTCGCTTCCGGGATATTTTCATTATCTGCTAAGGAAGCTGGGGGAGCGCTCACTCGCCGAGGAATATGTATGTTCCCTCCCAGAACACATCCATCTCCTTGAAGCATTTCACTTGGGCACAGCATTGTTTTCAGGCAACCATTTATCTCGGGGTTTATGGAATATTTGGCCACATCTGCTAAAACTACGAACATTTTTTTTTAAAAAACTCCATGTCCTTTCATGTCCTCTATATTTATAATAATAGAGGTATGCCATTTCTTAAATGTTTTCATGTTTAAACATTTCAAAATCATTTTTGTAATTGAATTTGGTCTCATGAATTCTTATTCATGAAAAAAAGTTGACTATAAATGATAGGCTTGAAAAGCCACTTTCTCAACATTTCCCCCCAAAACACTGTAAAAGCCACAGAGTATGGCAGACGCGCTGGAACAATGAGGGTAACTGACAGGCTTTGTGGGTGTGTAGTTTCCCTCCACGGCCCAAAGTTTCTGAGCCTTTGGGAGCCTCCGGGGACAATGACTCTGGCTTAATAACTGTGAAATGCTATTGAACTAGCAATAAAAAATATTCCCCACCACAGAACAGTATGATACGGCAGGCAGCACTCCTGCCAATCACAGGACATTCAGGAAAAAGTGACTCGAGTT
>NW_006383016.1:3383465-3387143 GCF_000327345.1 Myotis davidii | reverse complement strand
AATGCCCCTTTGCAAAATGTGTGGAGACAAGCATGAAGGTTTGGCAGCACCAAAGAGCTCTGCAGCCACACACCGCAGCTTGGATTGCACGGCACTGCTGAATTTATGTGCGCCTAGAAGCAAAACATCTCTCCTGTTTGCAAAAGATAAATCAGACTTGCGTGTTAGCGACCCTGGCCCTTACCACATGCATTTTTACTCTTTAAGTGCATCGTACATACATTAGAGCACTTATTCTTTAGGTCCACATTTCCCAGGTTCCTTACCTTGCAAAGGAAGGCTAACCAAATGACCATTCACAGAAGGTTAACAACCGTGCTCGCAATGGGTAATTCTTTTTCTACATGAGATCAGCGGCCAGCCAGATTAGGCAAATGGCAAGGCTCTGGCTCCGTTTTTCAGTACACATATGTGTGGGAGAATCGGCGGGCAAACATGCTGCAATGGAGAGGTTTATAATCAATTGTCACAGCAGATGGCTGCACCACGTTGAGAAATCAAAATGTAAAAAAAAATATGGGCAGAAGAAGCATAAAAGTGCAACTCAGATGGCATTTAATGGAAGAACCCAGTCACTTGTAGCTTGAAAGCGATGTCCCATTATTATTCTTCAGCCTCAGCTTGATGTGAATTGGGTATTTGAGGCAGCACAGATAAGATTTGAAGTTGGGTTCCCAGACAAAAGGGACAAAAGGAAAACATTCTCATGTGGGCAGGGTGAATCCGCACAGCGATGATTGAAAAGGCATATTGTGTTCCATATTTTCCTTGGTCCTTGATGCTTCGGAGGTCAGTGTGAGAGTTCCAAAAGGGTTTGAAGAGAGGGGCTGCACAAAAGAGGGGCTCTAGGAAGTGTAGTGACAGGACCCTCCTTTGAATTTGACACCATCTGGATCCTTCTTAGATTGCACAAGTCACATAAGTCACATTTCACTGATAAAGATGACATCTTTTGTGGGGGGAAAAAGCAATCTAGTCTTTTTATCAGCTTATAGAATGAGGCCAATAGGATAGCAATGGTCTCTTAGTAAGTCCCTCACTGGGCTGTGGTCTCCCTGAGAGAACTTATATTCACCATCTTTCATTCCTTTACAGCATCTAACACAAGACCTGCACATAGTATGTTCTCAAAAACTTCTCGACAATTCAAGTCTACTTTCTCAGTAGCTAAAAATCCTATTCATGAAATCACATGAAACTTCTTCTTTTGCAGGTCAACAATTTCATATTATTAAGCCCACTGTAGTTACTATCCCAGCAGCTCCTTTATTTATTCCACAAACACTTCCTAAGAGTTACTGTGTACCTACCATTGTCACTAGACTTAACTCCACTTACAAGTGAGAGAGAGATGTGTAGATTAGTTAAGAGATTGCCACAAAGTTAATTGAACAATAGCTAAATCTTATGTACAGTGGGGCCTTGACTTACGAGTTTAATTCGTTCCGTGACGGAGCTCATAACTCAAATTACTCATATGTCAAATCAAAAGTGAACGAGTGAGACACGTGATGCTGGGCTGATGATGTGGCGTTCACTGTGACGTTTGCTGCGCCAACTAGCAGTGGGGTATCTGAAGCTGGCTCATAACCCGAATTTTAGCTTGCAACTCAAAGCAAAAAACCGGCCGAGAGACGGCGTATCTCAAAAAACTCGTCAGTCGGGACACTCATAAGTCAAGGCCCCACTGTATTAGTCCCTATACCTTGTATTAGTCAGGCACCTTTCCATTGTCACAATCATAGGCAGAAAAGTGGATTCAGTGGCTCATAAACTAGAGAGTTAAAGAGTGGATTTTTTTTTTTCAGGGACAGGGACTCAAGTAATAGCAATATTTTCTCCTCAGCCCCCACCTTGCTCCCTCCTTCCCTCCATATCTTTGTTCTCCTTATCCCTCTCCTATTATATGATGGCTTCATACTCTCTAATCATAGGGCTTTCCCTATATTTTCCCCATATATAAAAGCAAGAACCCCTAAATCTATCCCAGTGCCCACATACAGGTTCTCATGGAAGGATTTGATTGGCCTTACTTTGGCCACATGCCCAAGCCTTGGCCCAATCCCTGTGGAGAGGAAGACTGGATGTGGCCAGGCCTGGGTCATAGGCCTACTCCCTCACAAGCACCAGTATTATGGACTGAATATTTGTGCCCCCCCAAAATTTCTATGGTGAAACCTCATCCCCCAATATGACAATATCCAGAGGTAGGGCCTTTGGAAGGTCAATAGGATTAGAAAAGGTCATGAGGGTGGAGCCCTCATGAAGGGGATTAGTGCCCTGATAAAAGTCATGAGAGAACTTGCTTCCTTTCTCTGTTCTCCACCAGGTGAGAATACAAGAAGTGGGCAGTCTGCAACCCAGAGGAAGGCCCTCACCAGAACCGGACCATCCTGGAACCCTGATCTTGGACTTTCAGCCTCCAGAGCTCTGAGAAACAAACCTGTGTTGTTCATAAGCCATATCCGGTCTTATGGTACTTCATTATAGTAGTCCGAATGGACTAAGAGAGCCAGGGAATGAGGCTCTATTATTAACAACCCATCAGACCCACGCAGGACAGAGAAGAAGCAATTTCCCAATGGGAAAGAAGGGGGCAGACTCCACCACAGATGTCCAAGATTGTGCCGCCATCCTGCCTGAGAGCCCCCCAATACTTTATTTGCTGGTTTATGGACTATGTCCTCTTTACAAAATTGGTATTCATGAGACTGAAAGACCACATCATTATTTACTCTAACTTGGACCACTCTCCCCCACCCCCAACAACAGGGTGGCTTCATCGCTTGCTTCCTGTTAGGGGAAGGAGTTACAGGAGTTAGTACACCTTTGCTGTGCCCAACGGATGTGGTCTTCATGAGAGCGAGTGAGTTCTGAGCTGTATCACACCTTAGACTACACTGTGGCCACGTCAGCCCTAGTCAAAGTTCAAAACCAGGTGCCCCTTACTTCACCGAAAAATAGACAAAGAGGGGAAGCATCAGTGCAAACCCACCACACATGGCAAACCTGCCAGTGGAAAGAGCTGCATTTCTAGAATGAGGCCAAAAATCATAGGCATTTCTGAATTAATTTGGGGAGGGCCAAGGATATCAGAAAAGGAAGTCAAAATAGTTTGATTCTGCACATTTTCTTGTTTCTGGGTAATATGTGCCCAGAGGTTTATTTGTGAGAAATAAAATAAATGATTAAAGGTCTAGATGTGTGTGATGAATATTTGTTGAATGAAACTGGATTAAATTGAAGGGCTGCTGGACCTTTTAATTAAATAGACAAGCATGCCGTGACTGGTGGACGAAGCTGTCATCCTGAAAGGAAAGTGGCAAACCTGGTAGCAATTAGGAAGCGGTGGGCACGGTACCCTGGCAGAAGTCAGCTGTGGTGGGAGGCCGAAGGGTTCACTGTATGCGATGGCCTGACATCACCCCAGGATGGGCCCAGGGAGAGGGCTTGATTTTCCAGAACTCCCTCACTAAGCAAGCCTGCTCCACTGTGTGCCTGTTCAGAGGTCTTCTCTAGTTTCAAGACTATTTTCTTCACGGAGGGAGCCACTGTAATATCCTGCCATGGCGCTCCACAGTGTAGATCAAGAGCAGCCTGGGGGAGAACCAAGACCGCTTTCATGAAACAAGGGTCAAACATCTTGAAAAAATATGGTCCTCCTGGGCAGCCCAGCAC
>NW_006383016.1:3338534-3383435 GCF_000327345.1 Myotis davidii | reverse complement strand
ACAGGAGCCCAGAGAATCAGTGCCACCCTGTGGCTCCTCAGGCATTGGCGGCCACCTCTGAACAGGTACCGTCACGGGAATGAGGGGAATGAGGTCGGAGTTGCCCCTGGGGAAAGCCTTTCCTGCAGCGTTAGCTGCTCCCAGGAGTGAAAACCACTTACTCACCAGACACTCACGCTTGCCTGCCTTGGCCATTTTATGCACCAACAGAACAAGGATTGGAGGGTGAATGGTGGTGGAGGCAAGGTAGGGTGCTTACTGCTACTGATACAGAATGCTGTTCCTAACTGGTCAAAACCAGCCCTTGAATTATTAAATAGGCCACACGCAGTGGAACAAAATAATAATAATACTTATATAGCATTTACAATGTACCAGGCACAGTTCTAAGGGCTTTCCAACTGTGAACTCATTTAATTACACAGTGACATGTATGCTATGGTCACCCCTATTTTACAGATGATGCTCACACACAGTACGAGGCAGTACCAGCATTTGAAAGCAGGTAGCTCAGCCCGAAAAGCCAAACTCTTAGCTGTAAACACTGCCCCAAACAGGGGTTTTGTCTTCCAAATAAGATGACGTATATAGAATGTGTGTGGAATGCACTTAGCACATATTATTATTATTCAAATAATGTAATGTCTAATCAATATACTACATTTAATTGATAATTATGATTTCTAGGATTCTAATTTTAACTAATTAATGGTAAAGATGATCTGATTTCACTAAAATCACATAAGAACTAACGACAAAGGCACTGGACCAGGAGGTGGCCAAGACTCTGAGCCTGTTTCCAACCCCAAGTCATTCATCTCCTGGTTTACAAACTTGCATCTACTCCACCCCCCACCTCCTCCCCTCCACCCCCGCCCCAGGCCCTGGCTCTGCCTGGAGAAGCCACTGGCTTTTTGCTAATCTGGTTTGAGATCTTCAGATGCCATTCTAGGAGTGCATTAGTGCAGAATTGGCACTAAAGTTGCCATATATTTAAACAGTACAACTTTTTAAAAGGAATTTTGAACCCAAATCAGTACCCCCCAAAATGGAGTGAATTTAGCATAAATGTATTATGGCCAATATGTGAATGTTACGTCCACCACCATCAAACCACAGGACAGACTGCACTTGTTACTGAATAGGCAGGAGGAGCTGGCCACACGTGGGTGCAGCAAACCCACTACCCCTCTGAGACTGCTCCCCACCCCCCACCCCCCCACCACAGAGGACAGGGCACAGGGAGAATGAAAACCTGTTTGTTCCTAATTGTGCTTTCATTGACGGAATTCGGGGACTGCCAGAGCATCAAGTAGGACTGGGGGTTATTTTTGTTTTTCAGTTTGTGTATTTATTTGCTTTCAAACCAGAGCAACTTACTGAGTGCCACCTATGGAGAATTTGGAGGACTGAGGTTCCTCGTCCAGAGATTTTTTTTTTCTCACTAGAGTCGACGTTGCTGCTTTAAGGACTTTTCTGTCAGCTGCAAACAGGCCTCGGCCTGCACGTCTTTGTGGAGCCATTAATGTGAAAAACAGAGGCCGCCGCGTGCATTTCCAGTTGCAGGCGCAGAGAAAAAAGCCGCTCCCCTCACGGAGAAGGCCCCTGTGTTCCCAGCGGCCCCAGATGCGTGTTTGTTTTAGGCTGAGGGAAGGGCAGGCGGGCAGAGGGAGTAGCAATGGCTTTTGCTCGAAGCGTGGCAGATCATTAATAACCAGTGAAGGATGGACTCACGAAGACTCAGAGCACATATTTCTGGGCCCGGATTTGAAGACTTCATTAATATTCCAGAGGAACATCATTCCCATGAAGTTTCCTACGGGCCCCAAATGTAACCCAGCATCCCCGGGAAACAGCTGGGGGTGGGGAGGGGCTGTGAGATCGCTCACAGACGGTATCAGTGGAGGAAAAGGTGGAGAAACAAACTGGTTTGCTTTGCTGTTGTTAAGCAGCTCAGGTTTGCTCTATTTGGACTCTATAATCTCGTAGATGGTGGCCAAATGCTGAAAATCCATTTCTTTGGAAAGTGTTTAGCGTCAGTAACGTAGAGTGTGGCGTGTTTACTTTAACCATGTTTAGAGTTTCGGCTTGACAGTTTATCAGCCCATGCCAGCGGCCTTTCAAATTTCAGTTTAGTGTTTCTAAAACCGGCTTTTCCCCGGAGATGGAGCGCATGGAGAGAATAAAACACAGCGTCTACATTTTGGCTGAAGCGAGGCGGGAGAGAGAAAAGGGGGAGCGGGGCAGGGAGGTGGTCCTGCATCACCTCTGTACCAATCAAGGTCCGTGACATTAAGTATCACTGATGGTCCCGGGAAGAGCCAAGAGATAGACACCCCAATACTTAGATTGGGAAAGGCAGGGTGGAAAAACAGGGGAGACAAGATTTTTGCTAAATCTGCCTATCTTGGGGCCAGATTGTTGAGAGTGGAATGGTAGCATGGCAAAGAAAAGAAACTGGGGTGGGGGGAAATTCCTTTTGTTTTATGCAAAATCTCCCAAGCAGAAAAAAGCAAGCAAGCAATAACCAACACGCCCAAATTTACCCTGCGCCAGAGGACCCTCTCCTACCGGCCCCGAGGCCACCAGCGAGCTCCTGGCCTGGACGGGTGGGTGGCTTTCCTACCCGCACACCCAGGACGTCAGCCCCGGGTGACTCGGTAGTTCGTAGCACTCGGAGAGAACAAGCCCCGTTTGTCTCAATATCAAGGTCTCCACTCCCCCCACCCATTTCCACTCCGCCCTCGCCCTCCCCCATTTATTTTCTGGTTTGTGAGAGCCCCTAAAGGAACTGTCACCGGAACATAAGGAATAGATCGTGAGTGTGTCTAACGGTGGACAGTTTTTAATGGAAAACTCCAAATCCATGGCGAACAAAAGCAACTGTTCAGAACCCTCCAAAAAAAAATTGCCCAGCAATTTTAAGTTAATGGGCAAGATTAATGGATTGTCATATAATGTGAAGGGAAAGGAGTAGAAAAAAAAAACACCCAAAAGCGGCTCCACAAAATTGTTCTGGAATTGGAGTCTACCTGCAGGCCCTTCAGCCAGAGGATTACTGTCTGCAGCGCGTGAAGCTGAGCGGTGCATTAATTTGAAAGCCATGCCTTGTCCCGATACCCAGCACTTAGTGGTTGGTTTTACGTTAAAAATGCTTAGTATGAAACCTGTGCTGAAAGTTTGCCCAAACATCTCATAGTTGATTGCAAAGCCGAGTGCCTGGGGGCTCTGGGCCCACACCTCAAGAATGCTGGTGATTGGGTGACATCTTGGCTCCACACCTGGATTTGTCAAGGCCTCTTAATGGCTGCTGGGAATGTGCCCTGCCTGGGGCCTCCCCCCCCCCACCCCCCACCCCTCTGACAGATTAAAACACAACAGGGTCTGTTGCCTGACTGACACATTCCTCTCCTGTCTGCTTCTGAAAGGACTTTATTTAACAGTCCTGGAGTCGGGCTTTTGACTGACAGATTGTGAAGGGTAAAAGTCATTCAGTTCCATTAAGCCCTGTAACTGCTCTGGAACAAAACACCTTTAAAAAAAAGTGTTGGGGGGTTAGGGGGGAGGGAATAGAGCTGTGGAGAGTGGGGGCATGAGCTTTAGGCAGAAAAAAAGGGGATTCTTTTCAGGTTCAAAAACAATCCTTCTCTTTGCCTTCTGTCTATCAATTAGGGCGGCATTCCCAGAGGGAATACGGGCCTGGCCTCATTGGTGTCATTCAGCTGCCAATCTCCTGACAGGGACACCGAGGGGCCTCATGTAGCGCTGCGGAAACTGTCTGTCAGGCCATCGGCAGCTGCTATGACGACATCACCTCTGTTTTTCCAGGACTGTTATAGAGAAAGGGGGTGCGGGGGCTCACCCTACAGAGTCCAAGAGTCTCGGTTCCAAGTCTCTGTTCATATTTTCCTTGTACCACCGTCCCTATCTTCCCCGAGTGGATTTCTTCACAAAAACAAGCCCGGATTGCCTTGACTGGCTGGGCTACTGGCTAAATAACGGGCCAGCCAAGGACACGGGCCTGGGTGTTAGAAGGGGGCTCTGTTTCTGGGAAAACTGAGGTCCTGACTGAATACAGTCAGTGACTGTGGCTCACAGGAGTGCAAGGAAAGGAGATCTGTGGGGAGAGGTGGCTCGACGGGCCGGAAGGCCTGCACAGGGAGAGCTGTGTGAGACGCAGTGTGGCCCCACGACGGCGGCGGCCTGCCAAGCCCCAGCCTTGTTTGGGTTCTTGTGGGTTTCATCTTCCCCCCACCCCCCGCTCCCCCACGAGTTTTGCTTGGAGCCTGAAGGCTCAAATGGAGCTCTAAACTCGAAGCCAAACTCAGCACCAAGCAACCACTTCCCACTTCTCTGTTTTCCTGCCGCCCGCTCTGCTCTCCCCAGGGCCAGACTCACACAAGCGAAGTTGGGTTTACCCCAAAGACTCCTGGGCCTCAGCCCATCACGTTGAATTCCCGAGACTACGACGGAGGGGGACGCTCACCTGCGCTGCCTGGCTTGGCTGGGCAATTCCCCTACACCTTCCCACCCTCTCCTCTCCGGACTCTGCCTGAGGCAGACCAGAGCCCCCCCCGGGGGGGGGGGGCAACCTGGGAAGATCCGGAGGCCGCCTTTCCCTGCCCATGACGGCTGTGTTAGTGATTTGCTGGACTTTCCCAGGTAGTCTTTTCACATTACAGGGAGCTCCCTCCAAATGGTAATGATAGCACTTTGTACCAAACGGAGCGCTGGAGAGCGCAGTTGCCAAGTCCCAGGGCGGGCCATCATGTTGCAATTCTCCACTTGGGGGCGGGGGGCGGGGGGGAGGATTAGAGGGCTTCACACGTTCCACAGGAACCGACAACATATTTAGTCAAATCCTGCAAGAACATGCACATAGAGCTGTCTGTGTGCAGCCAGGGCCGTGATGTCTGCCTCGTTCCTGTCACTGCTTTCTGCCTTCATCCTGAAAGCTCCCCGGGCTCCTCCCCTTCCTGAGCATAAACCCCACCTGGGGTGGCCAAGAGCTGCCACACAGCGATGCCCTGGTCTCAGGCACCCACTTACAAGGTCTAGGACACGTACCCCCGCACGAAGACGGTGCCTGGGGCACTGCGGAATTAGCCAGGTTTTTGGCGCTGGGGGTATATGCAGAGGAGCCAATGGGCAGGATGGTTAGAGAGAGGTGAACCTGACTGCCATCTCCCTGCTCCACAGCCCCAGGAAGATACACTCAGGAGCCAGCCCTGTGCCATCTGCACCATCAGGAATGCAGCAGTCCTGGGAGACGCTAATGAATGAGCATTTCCAAACGGCATCGCCCATCCTTGGTTGTGATTCCTGCACAGGGGACACCAACTGAGGGGCCTTGGAAGGCAGGGACACAGTCACAAAGAGCTCTAAGGTCCGGGAGCCACCACCCAAAAGGGGCTTCAGTCACTGGATTGAACAATGTTGGGAGCATTTCGCTCAGGACGGATTACCTTGCAAGCGCCACTCAGAGTGGCCCCACAGGAGCAGGCGCTTGGAGCTCCCGGATGCTGCACAGATTGCCCTCCTGGGTTCCCAGACTCCGCCCAGCGTCCTGCGGGATCTTCTTTCAGTTGTTTGTTCTCACAGTATTTCCTCACGACTGGTTGTGAATAACCTTAAACCAAAACCCGGTACAGTGCAATTTCCATGCAATAAATAGTGGCTACTATTTAGTCTTTACACATAAGTTTAGACAATTCATCCTCACTTACGTAAGTGGATTCCCTGCTGTGGATTAGCCTACTCCTCTTACGGACTTAAAAGAGCAATAAAATCCATCATAAACACCACTCTTCCATCTTTCATTCTCACTCTCATGCCAACCATGAGGCTCAGTCAGAGGCACTTGGCATAAACTATGTAACATCTTCCCTACCTCCCAATTCAGGAAAACTCTGAGCCAGAAATATAAATGCACAGCATGTGCCTGGTGCTGATAGGCACATCTTCTGTCTCTCTCCAGAATGGGGTAGGGACGAGGGGCGTGAGTGACCATCGGTGACCCTCACTGAGACATCTCCTGTGAGAACAGCTCCAACATGTTCCTTGAAATATTACAAAGTTCTAAAATATCACATATACCCATATTCAAAGGTATAAGAAATTTATTATTAAAATTATGCACCATTTCTTAGCCACGCATGCAGCTGTCCCGATAAAACAGAAATAAGTTTGAAGGAATCGGGATACAGAAAGTGTCAGGATAACCAAAAATAATTGATTGGGGAGGAGGGGAGAACAATTCACCAGCCTTACATAACAAAACTACTATATGAGTATATTTTTGGCACTTCACGGAAGCATTTTAGAAAAGCTTATTTGAAAAGATGAATGGAACTGATCTATTAAAAGTACAAAGACAGCTGTCAGATCCCAAAACAGTAATGAGGCTAACTTTTCCCAAGTTAAGACCTTTATCCTCAGCAATGATCTTAGACGAGGCATTAAAGATACAGGCACATTAATGTTTGCTTTACTTTCCTAGACCCCATGGGTGATGATATCATGGCTTTACTGGAATAATCATTATGTAGGAGGAACTGGCTTTTTAAAAAGGAGCTTAGCTAAGAAAAGTCCATCTCAGGGTAAAGTTAACCCTGGCTGAGAGGACTGAGTATTGAGCATAGAGTGCCCTTCCTCCCTCTCTCTATATATATTGATTTCAGAGAGGAAGGAAGAGGGAGAGAGAGATTGAAACATCAATGATGAGAGTCACTGATCGGCTGCCTCCTTCACATCCCCTACTGGGGATCGAGCCCACAACCCAGGCATATGCCCTTGACCTAATAGAACCTGGGACCCTTCAGTCTGCAGGCTGATGCTCTATCCACTGAGCCAAACTGGCTAGGTCATCGAGTGCCCTCTTAATAGCAGTGGACAATAACTTTAATCTAAATATTTTGGATTTATCTTACTTCTTTTATACAACGGATTGGCTTTAAAAATATTGCACCCTTGGCAGTGCCTCGGTGGTCCCGGATCTGTCTCTTGCTTCAACAGTGTTTGGACGGAACAGACCCAGGGACACCCCTTCTTCCAGCCTCTGGCCACCCTCCTGCATCTTATCCAGTCACCACCTCCAGAATCACCTCTGAGACCAGCCAACACACAGTTTGTTTGTTTTCTACCTGAATTCCTTATTGCCGAACAACCATGAGCTCAGCTCCCACATTCGTCAGAATCATTCCACCAAGGTGGAGGCTGCAGTCAACCGCCTGGCCAACGGGCATCTGCAGGCCTCCCACACCTACCTCTCTCTGGGCTTCTATTTTGACCCTGATGATGTGGCTCTCGAGGATGCTGGTCACCTCTTCTGAGAGGTGGCGGGGAAGAAGCGCAAGGGCACTGGGAGTCTCTTAAAGTTGCAAAACAAGCGCGGTGGCCGCGTTCTCTTCCAGGATGTGCTGGAGCCTCCCCAGGACAAGTGGGCAAAACTCAGGACGCCATGGAGGCCGCCCAGGCCTGGGAAAGGAACCTGAACCAGTCCCTTGTGGAGCTGCAGGCCCTGGGTTCTATGCACGTAGAGCTCAGCTCCGTAATTTCCTGGAGAACCACTTCCGGGGTGAGGAGGTGAAACTCAGCAAGAAGATGGGCAACACCTGACTCCCCTCTGCAGGCTGCCGGCCCCCAGGCTGGGCTGGACAAGTATCTCTTGAAAAGGCTCACCCCAAGCACAACTAGGAGCCTTTGGAGCCCAGAGGCCTTTGAGAGGCCCCTCTGCACCCCCTGGTCTCTGGCTTTTACCTGAGCCTCTCCCTGAAACAGCCAGCCATTCTTTTAACCACCCTGAAGCCCTGTCCCATGCATTGGACCAAATGCAACAATAAAGCTTTTTGCAGGAAAAAAAAAATGCACCCTTTAACTGTAAAATACTTGTTCTTAAATATAGAAGGAGAGGGAATACAGGGAAATAATGAAGAGAACAAAGGAAGAGGTGAGGAAGAAAGATGGCTAAGCTTGTTACTGAGGTTAATAATGACTCACCCCTGAAATGCCTATTCATCAGCTGAGGTAAGAAAGCCACGAAGCCCCAAAGATGAATCAAAGCAGCGAAAAAACTAGTCAGCCACAGATGACTTTTCTCAATACATTGATGTTTGATTAATGCCCAAACTAAGCAATGAGGAAAAGTTTGATCTTGTTCCAAAATGAAGTTGGGTATCATGGTGCTTCATTGCCTGAAGGAAGTAATTATCCAACAAATTCTGTCCCATAATCTTTTTTTCTACCATTTATTGCCTTTTTTTGTTGCTGTTGTTCATCCTCACCTGAGAATATTTTTCCCATTGCTTTTTTAGAGGGAGTGGAAAGGAGAGACAGAAGGGGAAAGAGAGAGAGGGAGGGGGTAGAGAGAGAAAGAGGTAGATTGGTTGCCTCCCACACTGGCCCCATCTGTGGCCTGGGATCAAGCCTGCAGGCCAGGTACAGGCTCTTGACCAGGAATTGAACCCATGATCCTTTGGAGTATGGACAGATATTCTAACCACTGAGCAACGCTTGCCAGGGCAACCTTTATTGCCTCTTATGCTTTTAGAAACCGAAGCTGCCTGTATGATGATGCTCTTTTGCCTTTTGTGAAAAAGCAAGTTCCCCCAAAGCCCAATGCCTTCTGCTGCCCTAGGAAAGCATGCCTTTAATTGGAACCAAAAGCCTAGCGTGGTATGTTGAAAATGAATGTATTTCATTGAGTTTCATGGTATTTTTATTCTAATTTTAAAGGGAGTGGAACCTAAAGAATCTTTGGCAGGAGATCTTTGTTTTAAAATGTTGTTCCAAGGTCCAAAGCTCCATTTTCTTGACCTTTACCATTTGTTTCTCTAACTGGTGGTGTTGACAAGTTCACAATGCTAAACGGCCAATTCTTATTCCTTTATGGAACCTCCTTATCTTTCCTGGGAACGAAGAGCTTTTCAAAAATATATATTTTTTTATTGATTTCTGAGGGAGAGAGAGAAATAGAAACATCAATGATGAGAATCACTGATCTCACTTCTGCGCTCCCCACACTGGGGATTGAGCTCGTAACCCAGGCATGTGACCTGATCAGGAATCAAACGCTGACCTCGTGGTCCATAGGTCAATGCTCAACCACTGAGTCATAGCCAGCCAGGCTGGAGAGCTTTTTAAAATCTTAAGCTTCTTCTAAGAGTCTGGAAATGAAAGAATCAAATGAGAAGAATCTGGGTCACCTTGTTTTTCATTTGTTCCATATATTTGAACAGAATATTTTAAATGCCCAATTTTCCATAAAAATTGATCAACACCTGACCAAGCTCCTACTAATTTCATAGGTGAATATGTAAACGTGGAGCTTAACCAAAAGGTTGACAAGTGAGAATGGTTTAAGCCATAAACCAACTCAGGATGCTAACAGATGTGACCCCTGCTCTTTCTAACAGTCTCTCACACCAAAAACACCCTCGCTAAGCCACGGCCCCGCTCTAGCTCCCAACTGCATAGCGTGGGCAGTATTCCCCATCACTCTTGCCATGGCGGGATATGCGTGGCCTTTCTTGAATCCCTGGTAAAAAATCTTCCATGAAGCTTTGATTTTCTCCCTGTTCTTTTGTGACCTACGCTATAGGGAAAATAAAAATCCAAGCTGGACCCCACCCAGAGCCCCCAACCAACTTCTCCATCTGAAGTGTTTGTAAACACCAAGCAAAGTGCAACATTTCTTCAGTTCTTTTACATGCACATTTCATTTACAGCAGCTTTTTCTACTTTAGATACTTGAAATGTTTATATAATTGGCTGTTTTTCTAGAACAGTCACCACTCATGTACTTTTAAATAAGTGTCAGAAAACTCCCTCGTGCTCTTCAATGGGTTTGGCATTTACAACGCGAGCAGCTAATGTGCGGAAGGAGCTTTCACGCTAGGTTGATGCGGCGCCTTTTCTAGATGAATGTACACAGGGGCACCTGACAATAGTGACATGAAACACCTGCATGCTGAGCATCAGTTTAGCAATGGTGCTTTAAAAATGTCTAAAAGTGTCCTAGCCAGTTTTTCTCAGTGGCTAGAGCATCGGCCTGGGAACTGAAGATCAAGGGCACATGCCCAGGTTTCGGTCTCAATCCCCAGTAGGGGGTGTGCAGGAGGCAGCCAATCAATGATTCTCATCATTGATGTTTCTATCTCTCTCTCCCTCTCCCTTCCTCTCTGAAATCAATAAAAATATATTTAAAAATAAAATAAAAATGTCTAAATAAGAGCAGGATCCTCAATATAACACAATTATTAATTTAATAAATATCTATAGAAAACAGGGCAATTCAAGCTCCCCCCACCCCCCCCCCACACACACACCCTGACCCCAGATATTAGCCACCACACAGGTAGAAGGCCAGAAACGATAATGTTTTCCCTTTAGGTTTGGATCAGAACGTATCCCATCACCAGAATTTTCTTTGTAATAGATTCCTCTTTATTACTGGTTTCTGTAAGTATTTGAGTATAATTTCAATTCTTTTTTTAAAACTTGTTTTAAACAAACATAAAGCAATGACAAGGACTCGTTTTTAAATCAGTATGAAACCAGAGCACAAAATATCCACTTACCGATTAACCACACCTTCAGGTTGGTAGTGTGCCTCTGGGCAAATCCGAAAAGTTTTATTTATAATTATGACATTTCCCCTCCTGTCAGAAGTCTGTTATCTTTACTGGAACTTTATTTTCATCTCCATTAGTTAAAAAGCAAAGGCATTTGGCCCATAATGCAAAATATTTCAAGAAATAGAATCAACCGCTTAAAAATATATACCCACCACCACCAGTAGCACTTATAACAACATAATGACCAGATTCGGGTAACATGTCTTTGGCTGTTTGCAGAGGCCCAATGTGAAGTGGAGACACTGAGCTCATTTATGCAGCTATTTTAGGTTTGGTTGCCTGGCCTGAATGATTGGGATAATTGTCCCAATTATTCTCTGCTCTTTGTATGTGCGGATCTAGACTTAAATTGTGATTTGGTGCAGAGCAGTCATGGGGAAGACAGGAACCCGGATTCTGTGTTTAAATGGGTCATTGATTAAGCCTGTAATGTTGAACAAGTTGCATCCACTGTGTATCTCAGTTTATCCATCTCATAAATGGGGACTGGGGAGATGGAAACCTCATTTAATTAGAGTCAATAGTGATTATTGAACTTAAACACCTTTTCAGCAGCTTTCAAAGAAAATGTCAGCTGAAAACAAAGCAATGTGTTAGGCCAGGTTTCCTAGAGAACAGAGCCTGCAGCAGGATTCTCACAGAGTTCCCCATCAGGTGATTTCTTTGGGAGGCGAGAGGCCAGGGCGATGAAAGTGAAAGGAAAGAGGAGGAGGCAGGGAAGGATAACAAGCAATGCCAAGTGATGCGTTAGCACAGTGGTTCTCAACCTTCCTAATGCCGCGACCCTTTAATACAGCTCCTCATCTTGTGGTGACCCCCAATTTCATTGTTACAAATTGAACATAATTAAAGCATAGTGATTAATCACAAAAACAATATGTAATTATATATGTGTTTTCCCATGGTTTTAGGTGACCCCTGTGAAAGGGTCATTCGACCCCCAAAGGGGTCGCGACCCACAGGTTGAGAACCACGGTGTTAGTATGTTGGCCATCACTTCACTGTGGGCCTCAGAGTCCACAGAGGGAGCATGGAGAGGAAATTTATTCACCCCGTTTCTACCATTGGCCACCCCCACACTTCCAGCTTGCACCACCAGGCCCCTGTGACACAGCCCATGCCCTGTGGCGTGGCATTCTACCGGAACTGGGACAGGGTGGGAAGACCTGGAGACGTGGGAGTATGACTGGGTGGCATCAGGCTGTGGACCGGTGTTGGCCTCAGCGAGTGAAAGCCACAGCAGGGACTGAATAGAGTGAACAGTGACAGCCAGAGAGAAGCTGAGGAAGCTCATGAGATCTGTCCAAGTTACCAAGAGTTATCAAATTGCCAACCACTTTGCCAAAATTCACTGGCTGAAATCTAGATTATTGACATTTTTTACTTTGAACAGCAAAAGTTTGAATACTTTGTTTAGATGAAAGGGACAAAATGCTAAGAACATGGCAGACTTTAAACCTTTCCAGAAGCCATCGTGTCACCAATGGGAGGTAACATGGGAATGAGACCCTGCACTAGGAATTAGGCTCAGGCCTTCCAGTAACTAGCAAATCACTCCCATCAGCATGTGTACATCACTACTGTGCCAGTCATGGTCCCGGGAAGTAAGACATGCAAAGTCCATAGGCACTGTCCTTCCACTGAAGAGCTCAAGATCTAGACGGGGAGTGCAGAGGCTGGGTTTCCTGTCTGTTTGTTTGTTTTGCATGCCCAGTGTCCATTCTTCCTCCTTCTATCAATGGTGCCCCACTTACTGTTAGAGCTCCAACTCTCCCTCCAGTCTCAGTCCCTGCAGTTCAGGTATGGCTGTCCCCACACCTGGCTCCAGAGGCACATGCCCCAGGCCCAGCCAGCCAGAGCCATGTGATTTGTTCAGATGTTATTCAGAGCCCAGCCGGTGTAGCTCAGTGGTTGAGCGTTGACCTATGAGCCAGGTTATGGTTTTATTCCAGTTCAGGGCACATGCCTGGGTTGCGGGCTAGATCCCCAGAGCGGGGCGTGCAGGAGGCAGCCAATCAATGATTCTCTCTCATCCTTGATGTTTCTCTCTCTCTCTCTCTCTCTCTCTCTCTCTCTCTCTCTCTCGCTCTCTCTCCCTCTCTCCCGTCCCTTCCTCTCCGAAATCAATTAAAAAAAAAAAAGTCATTCAGAGCCAATGTGAGCCAATGTCCTTTTTCCTCTGGATTTGGAGCCTGAAAGTCTACTTCCAGGACTGCAGGCAGCTTGTGTCCTCACAGAGCAAGCATGCCTGAGTCATGGAGGTGGCAGGACTCAGAAATGGAGAGACACTGGGTCCCAAGAGCATTGTTAGAGCCTCTGGATCCAGCTGAACTCCTTGGTTGCCAAGCCAATAAAGTCCCCTTTTTTCCTTAAAGTAGTTTGAGTTGCATTTTCTGTTACTTGCAGCTGAAAGAGTCTGAACGGATATAGGAAGATAGATATGTAAGTAAGGGAAGAGAAAAACTAAGTGCGTGGGAAGCTCTGGACCGACAGCATTGCTGCATAGATGACCTTTAAAGTCCCCCACCCGGACCGACCCTGACACCCTGGGGCTCAGGGACATGTGGCTCATGAAGGCCTCCTTTCTGGTGTCCAGAACTGTACAAGGGCATAGGCACACTTGCAGCCATTGTAGACTTGTAAAGGGTATACTTTTCTCTGCCTCCTTGGAGATTCCTTCAGATGATTAACATGGTGGGTCACAGTTTGGAAATGCAAACCCATAGCCAATGAATGGAAAAGGAGGGGAGCCTGCCAATCGATAGTCACCACACCACCTGAGACCCTTCCAAAGCTTACCTCATGGCATGCCTGGGTCCTTAGGTAAATCCTGAGACTTCAGGCTTCAGAAAATGAATCACATATGTGCCTTTCTCGATGATGCAATCCGCATCGGTCTGGGTGAAGCACCATAGCTGCTCTATGTAAACAGAAAAAGCATTTGAATACATGGGATGATGGCTGTCGTAGGACGGGTAATAAAAATCAGAGAAAATTCTAGGAGTTGTCACTCTAGCAGTGGACTACATTCTCAGTTCTTTTCCTATAGTGCCTACAATTAGGTTATGATAAAGTAGAGGCCCGGTGCACTCGGCAGGGTCCCTCAGCCTGGCCTGTGCCCTCTTGCAGTCTGGGAGCCCTCAGGGGATGTCCGACAGTGGGGCTAAGCCCAAGGTGGACATCCGGTGCACTCGGCAGGGTCCCTCAGCCTGGCCTGTGCCCTCTTGCAGTCTGGGAGCCCTCAGGGGATGTCCGACAGTGGGGCTAAGCCCAGAGTTGGACATACTTAGCGCTGCCGGCGGAGGCGGGAGAGGCTCCCGGCACCGCTGCTGTGCTCACCAGCCATGAGCCAGCTTCTGGCTAAGTGGCGCTCCCCCTGGGGGAATGCACTGACCACCAGGGGGTAGCTCCTACATTGAGCATCTGCCTCCTGGTGGTCAGTGCGCGTCATAGTGACGTAGTTCCGTGGTTTGGTTGATCTGCCTATTAGCCTTTTATTATATAGGATGGGCCTAGACTGAATGCAGAAAATGGCTTAGTCTCCTTCCGTCACCACAGATCCTTCAGCCAGAGACAGGGGGAGGGTGGTCCTTTTACAAACTGGGGGTCATCTAGACAAAGGGGCTTCTGCTCCCCTCCTCTCTCAGGCTAATTGGACATTTCAGATGCAGTGAAAATAAAAACACATCATCCATTGCTGATGCTCCTGCCACCCCTGCTGCTCTCAACAGAGATGACTGGCTCTGGCCACCCACATATTCCGTCCTTTCAATGCCTTCATCACATGGTCAGTGGACAGGGACAATATTAGTCAGATAACTACAATCAGAACAAGAGGGAGCATTCCTTAATGCATTCCCAATACTGACCCACCCAACGTGACCAGTCCCCCTGAAGAAATATCACACACTTATTTGTTCCACAGCTTGTGTTTGTGTGTTGGGAGTGGGAGGCACCTATTAGAAGCCAGGTATTATGTTAGGTGCTCATATGCTTGATCTTGCCTGTTTTCACAACCATCTTCCCACATGAAAACTATTATTTCTGTTTTACAGAGAAACCGAGGCTCAGAGACCTCAGTTACCTTGCCCAAGATCACACAGCTAACAAGCAGTGGGGCCAGACTTCAAACCTGGAGGCTGCATTTTTATCCATTATGCTCCACTACCTCCCACAGCTTTGGCTCTTATCCCAAATATGGGGCGCGGCTACGGTGTTTTGGCTAGGTTCAAGCCTCGGACTAATGAAAGGACAGGGTCCTCTCATTGCCACGTGCAAGTCCCAGCTGGAGGGCAAGGCCCACCCAGCACAATTATAGCCAACGGCTGTGGTTGTAAGCTTGAACCTATGGTCCAAACACATGGCCCCACATGCCTTGTGGTAGAGTTCAAGTGCATGTAGTTGAGTGAGGTAGGAGCTCACGAGAATGCTGTAAACAACGTGATCACGCCCCTACTTTGCCTCGTGGCATCTGCTATAAAATAAAGACACGGCTTGTGGGCGCTGGCACTGTCTCCTCATCAGGGAGCAGCGTCCCACCGAGACCCAGCTTTCATTCTCTTGTCTGTGTTTCCTTAATCCTTTCACCACCCCCCCATCTTTGGCCGCAACACCCAAAGATGATGCAATTCACTCCTACAGCCTCCCCCAGGTTTTTTTGATAGATTTTCTTCTGTGATCCCATTCCCAACTTGTCCTTCTTCCTAACCGAGAGATAGAAAAGTCATCGGATAAGATATGTGCTTGTAACTAAGCTAACAGTGTTATTCCCAGAGTGTGGCTAGAAATATACAAAAGGCCTTTGTGTGCATCAATTAGCAGCTATTCCATACATGGATTCAAGCTCTGAGAGTGTGTGAGTGTATGTATTTAGGTAGATCCAATACATAGAGTCCTCAGAAAAGACCTTGGGAGAACATTTATCCATCAACCAATGTTTACTACATATTTCCTAACACTGGAAGAATATTAAATGATTAGGTGAATCTCTGCATTTCTGGACAGACACTCTAAATAGAGGCAGGACAAAGCAAATTCTCTGAATGTGCTGTTAGCTAAATTCTTTGCCAGCATGGTGGAAGACCTGAAAGTATAGGAAAGGTTTTGAAGAAAGTAGCATTTTAATTAAGGCTTGAAGACTGAAAAGAATTTTGGCAAGTGTAGAAAGGGAATAAAAAAATTCCAGGGAACACTAGGTGTCAAAGTGAAGGCAGGTTTTGATCAAAGGAAATAGTCCAATGTGGTTGGTAGGTGAGATGCTATAGTGAAATCTTAGGAGGAGCTGGACAGATAGAAAGGGCCAAACCATAGAAGCCTTTCAGAGGAATGTGGTTTTTGTCTGTCCACCACCATATTTCCTTTAGACAACTGCTCCTCCTCCACCGTTGTGGTCCCAGTGGGGCTGTCATCACTGTGTCCAAGCACCCATGGCCAGGGGTGCAGACACACAAGGCTCAGGGGGAGCTAACCAGAGCCAGCATTAATGACTAGTCCAGGGTGGACACGAGGCCCACGCAGGATCCATCAGGGCTTCCCTGGATTCATGGAAGGATATCAGAAGAAATGCCTCTTTCCTCTGAGGTTGGAAGGATACTGATTTTGGACATAGGCAGCCATCTTCCCCGTTATCTGGAAAGAGCTCATGTGCAGAATAAAACAATGATAATGAGGGACCTGGAGCTAGGAGATGACAAGAGAGGGACAGAGGCCAGAAGGCATTGATTGAGCCCCTGGGTCCACCTATGTCTGAAGCTCCAGATCTATCCCTGGACTTCCCCATCACATGATTCGTGATCTTCCTGAGCTAGTGTGAACTAAGAGTCCTGACTAGGACAATGATGAGTGTCATGCTAAGGAGTTTAGGCTTATTGATGGAAGACTGGGAAACCTCTAAAATGCTTCTAATCTTAAATGCTTAGAGAACAAATACTTATACCACAGACAGAAAAATCATGAAGAGATTAAATAACCTTTCGGGAGCCATAATCTACAGAACCTTCTAATTCACTCGGAATGAGAGAAGTTAAGCCAATACTATAACTATAATAAAATCACATAGTCTGCTGCCCAAGATCCATACTGAATGATGACAATGAGTGTGTGCTACACGTGATTCCCAGTATTAATTGGCAAAATCTGAGGTATAGATGTCTCACGCCACAGGGTGACAATATCTCAAGAGGAACAGGTGACTCGTAAGGTCAAGGAACAAGGACTGAAACAGCATTACTGTAGCAAATGGGAAGCGTCTGGTTACCTCCCTGTCTGAAACCCAAGACGTTTGAAAGAAAAGAGGTGCTGAAATAGCTGCAGTTGGTAGTGAAACCTAAGATCATGGGTGACCACCCCCTCACCACATACAAGGGCAGGGATCATGCCTTTTGCTGCAAATAGCTTTGAACATTCTGCTCACCTCTAGCCCTAACTTGGAGAAAGAAGAAAGCCACTTTGCTCTTAGGCCGAGGCCTAGCATCAGGTTACCTGTCACTTTGGCAGGTCCATATCATAAGATGAAGCCTTTGCAAATAAATAGGCGCTGCTCAGGGCCAGGGAAACAGTCAAGTGAGCACTTGATCTCCCAGTGCCTCTGGGTAGGAGAACATATGAGCCCAGCCATGTGTGTCCTCCAAACTGGAAGGTTCTGCCTCTGGGACTCTTACCATGCTGACTTAACAGAGCAACCAGGGGACTGTGGGGGTGGCACTGCCAAGTCAAAACAGGAAGCCTCCCAGGCTCCTGGCCTTTGAGCTCTGTGCTCACCTCTACTTAGCCTCTGCCAGCTCCTCCTCCTGCTGCCCCCGCAGGACAAAAAGCACAGGGAGAAGAAGGAGGCCGGCTGGTTGCAACTCAGTGTAGGGGCCTGTGAGGATGATTACGATTTAGCTCAGCGAGGAGGAGGGTAGGTGGATTCCTGTGTCCAGTAAACAGGTAAAGAAACAAAGGCATGACCTATAGAGCTGGGTACATAGCAGGGCACTCAATGGGGGTCCTGGAGGGGAAATAGAAATGAACAGCAGTTTCTCTAGAGTAAGTTAGGACAGGCCTGGCTGAAAGAGGGAGCTTATAAATAGTGACATAAGAGAGAGCTCTAAGGGCAGGTTGTAAAGTTCCTTGAAAACAAGATTAAGGCATTTGGATTTTAACCTATAAATAACGAGGAGCCACTGAAAGTTTTGGAGCAGGAGAACTGGTGGTGAGAGCAGGTTTTAGATAGACGATCTGCCACAGGTCAGTGAAGAACCCCGGAGGAAATATCCAATGAAAACAACGGGAGAGGATCAGTGAGACAGAAGAGACTCTACCTAAGGTGGATCCGGAGATGGAGCCAGTCAACTGCTCTGCCCTCAAGGACAATTGATAGTGTTTAGGCGGTCAGTAGACACACAAGTAGAAATGTCCAACAGCAGTACTCAGGAGAAAAATGCAAACTATATAAATATATAAATAGATATAAGTAGACATGAAGTTTTCCACATTGATTGAAAAATTTCTACAGCTAGTTTTATGTATGTATAGGTGATAGATAAATAGATAGATGATAGATAGATAGATAGATAGATAGATAGATAGATAGATAGATAGATAGATATGGATGGACAAACAGACAGATACATATGTTTGGCATTTGTGCCTCATATTTTCTCTCTCCCCTTCTCTCCTCTTTTTCCTAGAGTCTAGCACCTTACCTCATTGAGATAAGTTCTGACACTAAGTTTTTCAAATAATGACCATGTGCCATTTTAGCAACCGAAAAGATGCCAACGTTGCCTTACTTCTGATATGTGAGAATACTAAAGACAGAAATACCTGTTGGAACCATTCATTCATTCATTCATTCATTCGACAAACATTTACTGAGTGCTTCCCACGTGCTAGCACAATGGTTGGTGCTGGAGAAGCAGCAGTGACTAGGACATTCTTCATCCATTCATTCAGCAAACGCTTGAACACACTCTATGGGTAAAGCTCTGCGCAAAGAGCTGTGTGAGTTGTGGTTCCTGACTTCAAAGAATCACAGCCTTGCAAGAAAGAAAATAAACCCCTACTGGCAATATCAATATACATGAAGTCATCGCCTTGCAGGGAGTACATTCACGACTCCAGTCTCAAATAAAGTGTTCCACTCCGCACACCGGGGGGAACAAAGGTCTGGGGAGGAAATGAAACCTTCATAACTGTCCAGAGCATGTGGAATTAACAAGTGCTCTTGTAAAAGTAAATGCCAACCGCCGCGCTGCCTATTGGCCAGTTGCCGCCTCAAAGTCATTTATGTTTATTTATTTATTTGTTTATTTATTGGCTAGATTTATCACATTTGCAGGCTGTGCCATTTGGCCTCAGGGTCAAATAAATCTCTCTTAAAACTTTAACATCTTTCTTAAGCAGTGCGTGCCCCTGTGTGCCCCCCGACAGACGTTTCCAAAGGCTTTACAAGAACAGAATTAAATCCATTTTACAAATAAACACACTGGGGATGGTAGAGTTTAAATGCACCACAGAAGAAAAATAAATACATTCCAGGAAAAACCTGGAGGTAGGATTAAAGAATTCTACAGTCCCTTTTGAATCCTCAAAAAAAGCCTCAGCAATAACAGAAAGGTAGAAGTGGAATTCTGCCCCTCTGCGTCCTGGCACAGGTCCCTCCGTAGAAGGTATTTGCTCCATGAGGATTTGTCATAAGATGCAGGAAGACAGCCAAGGACCACAACAAAATGCGTAATGGAATGGACTAGAAATACATTTTTAAGAAAGCTGACCTTGTCATCTGCAAATTCAGCCAAAGCAGACTCTCTCATCTCCCAAGGCCCAGGGCTGTCTCTGGGAGAGAGTTAAACGTGTGGAAAGCAGAGCTGACTCTTTGGGACTCAGGCTTAGGATATTATTTTACTAACGTAACTAATATTGTGTTGTTTTATCTCCTCATTCATTCATCTAACATTTATCCAGCACTACGTACCCAATGCAGGATTCGTGGCCATGAAATTTTTAAAAATTCATAATATGGTAGGGTTCCTGGTTTTAAGGAATATTTGTGCAAGTTAAAAATGACCAGATAATACATCCTATGAAATTTGCTATCACAGCCCGAGGAGCTTAATGTTAGCAGGTGACTGTTTCATTGTCATATTGCCTCAGTCTAGCTAGCATTTTCTCTCTCTCTCTGGTTTTTTTTCCTGTGCCTTCTGGAAATGGCAAGATATATTTATTCTACTATAAAAAACAACTTGCTTTTTTACTATCTCTTACAAAGGCAATGACTTATTTTGGCTAAATTGGCTTTAAACTTAGAAAGACATTGTGATATTTTATATTTAAGACATGTATGTTTTTTGTTCTGGTTATTATTACCTTAAACCATGATTTTGGATTGACCTACAGACTCCCAGCCCCAACGGCATTAGATCAAGGACCTCCTACTCTACAATTTCTATTATTACATTATCAATAAAGATCAGAAACCACTCCTTAAATATCTTTGATTCTCTGCCCACCCATCCCTAAAACCAGGAATGGTTAGTAGTAGTTCAATAAAATTTAATAGTTTAGACAAGTTATTGTAAGACCTTGTCATCTCATAACTCTCTTCCCTTCCAAAAAAATCTAATAAAAATGTGGCAAAATTTCTATGTAATTGGCATCATAAAGGTAACTCTGCTTCATTACTCATTTATATTGTACATTTTTAAAATTAAACAAAAAGGGTTTTGACAAGAGTTGTGTGTTCTTGGACTAGCCAGCTGGACTCTGAATTGTAATTTCCTCACCTGCACTGACCTCACAAAATGGTTTTGAGGATCCAATTAGATAATATATCCAAAGGTACATCATAAACTATCATGGGCGATAGACTCGCGGTCCAGTGAGGCTGATTCACGTTTTAGATAGACAAGAAGTTTAAACTTACTATTCAGGGTTAGTATTTCCCTGTTTTTCCCAAACAAAAACTATTAGCACTGGAATTATATTGTTTGTTTAATAAATCTTAGGTACTATTCAGCTACATTTGGGGTTAACTAAGTCTTGAAGGACTTACCAATTATATTGTTATTGCTATGGAACTACCCAATCTGTAGTCTAAACAACTGACTTGAAAATGAATGTTTAGCACATGATCATTTACAAGTCAGGGCTGTGCAGCAAATAGGATTCTGAAGCTGCTTTAAACACACACACACACACACACACACACACACACACACACCCCAAAACAAAAACAAACCTAAGAGAATAATTGAAATACCAAAATGGCACCATCTGCCAAAGTAAAAAACCACATACTTCGCAGACATACCAAACTGTAACAGTGACTTAAGCAATTTAGCAGGTTTGGGGATAACGAACTGCAGACATTTGCTTTCTGATCCTACACAGAGTCCTGTCAATCAGAATGGCAAGTTTCCCCATGGGTGAGGGCGGGGATTGGGATCACAAGAACAGCCACCAGGGGCAGATCCAACCCCAAGACATGAATATTTAGCTGTGAAATGAGCTTTCTCCAAAAGTACTTGAAGTCCTGTGTCCAAGGAAAACCTAGACAAGAATTGCTGAATTTTGTAAAGCGCGTGGAAGTCCACGTTTAATGGAACCATCCTGTCTCCCCAGATTGAACAGTCCTGTTCACTGCCTCCCTCCAGTGACCTTGCAGACACATCCCTCACCACCCACCCCGCAAGTCTTTGGTCATCCCCTGGTAAAGGCCCACCAATCCCTGGACACACTTAGCCTTGCAACACCTGCTTTTGGGCAAGCTATTCCTGAGTCCTGACATGTCCCCTCCGTTTCCCTGCCCATACTGCCTCCAATTTGTCTCTCAAGGTCCAAGTTCGCCTCCTCTGTGAAGCCTTCCCCACATCTTTCAGAGGCAACAGCTTCTTTCTCGGGACCACTGGCCATTCGTGTGAGCATTCTCTTCTGTTGGCATGTCTACAGACTCTGAGACTTGGGGAGCAGAAATCTTGCCCTAATGATTCCTGCATAGTGCTGGAGCATAGCACACTCTCCATAGAAATAGCAAACGCTTACGTAGCGTGTCCCAGGTGCTCTTGGAAATGCTTTAACATGTATTAACTAAGTTAATACTCAGAAGCATCCTATGACTACGAGAGCTACTTTTCATTATCCCCCAGTTTACAGATGAGGATACTGAGGCTCAAAAAGGTTAAGTAACTTGCTCAAGGTGACACACCTCTAACTGGCACAGCTGAGATTTGAACGCAAGCGAGCACATTCCAAAGTCCATGCTCTTTTCCACTACGCTATTCTGACTCCCAACAATTTTACAGAAAATAAAAGTAAAGGTTGGGAAGCGGGCCTGAAAGTTGCCGGGACTGTTTTTCTTCAGACGGAAGACTATAGTCACAGGCAGCACGGGCATTTCCTCGGGTGCAGTCTGTCTTCAGAAGTGCTTCAAGCGGAAGGGGTAGGAAAATTCTCATTTTGTGGTTAATTGACTTAGTGCCTCCCTCTCGAACATAATGAAATTCAAAGCCATTTTATGAGTCCTCTTGGGACTCTTTTTAAAAATTCTTCCTCTGCCGTATTAGATTAGCCCCACCGAGATGCCCCGTATAAAATAAGGTCAGGCTCTCTCGGGGTCTTCCTTTGTTGCTGCTCTACACCAGGGCACAGGGAGGTCACTGTGCTCAGTCTTCCATTTCCTCCCCTAAGACCCCAGAGGATAGTAGAGTCTCCTCTAAACACCACCATCATACTGACCCTCTACCCACCACATGCTCTCAGTGGCTAGTACTGTGTACTTCTGGATGTCATTGAAATCATCACCTAACACACCTCAGGGTGACAGAGGTGGCCTGTTTTAAAGAAAATGGCCCAGCCCTAACTGGTTTGGCTCACTGGATAGAGCATCGGCCTGCGGACTGAAGGGTCCCAGGTTCGATTCAGGTCAAGGGCATGTACCTTGGTTGCGGGCACATCCCCAAGTAGGGAGTGTGCAGGAGGCGGCTGATCGATGTTTCTCTCTCATTGGTGTTTCTAACTCTCTATGTCTCTCCCTTCCTCTCTGTAAAAAAATCAATAAAATATATTTTTTAAAAAATAAAAATAAAGAAAATGGCCTTTGCCCCTGGCCAGTGCCACTCCATCCATATACATGGCCTTTGAAAAACTTGGCTGTGCCCTAAAAGGTCTTTTGAGGGCAACATGGCATTCCCTTTATCAAGTGTGCAACTCGGAATAGAAAGTCAAAGCTTCCTTCCTCCCACGGACTTGTCCACACGTCCTCAGGCTGGCCA
Source organism: Myotis davidii (assembly GCF_000327345.1). Classification (NCBI taxonomy): domain Eukaryota; kingdom Metazoa; phylum Chordata; class Mammalia; order Chiroptera; family Vespertilionidae; genus Myotis; species Myotis davidii. The sequence continues at coordinate 3,360,550 of NW_006383016.1, read as the reverse complement.
GAACAGCAAGGAGGGGCCCTTCATGATTGCAACTCGGTCTGTCCAAAATAATATCCCCAAGGACAGCTACTGTTGATGGAATGCTTACTCTCTGTGCCTGGCTGCCTGGCGCTATGCTGAGCACTGCCCATCCCGGGAGGGGATATTGAATGTTGACTCTCAGGTAGTGCAGTAAAATATGCGGGCTCCAGGACCGGACTGTGTGGGTTTGAACCTAGCTCCACCACCACTTGCTGTGTGATGTTGTTTAAGTTACTTAACTTCTCTACCACAGTTTTCTCATGTGGAAAATGGTTTTAATAAAAGTGCCCAACTCATACGATGGCTGTGAAGGTTGCATGTGTTAATATATGTGAAGTTCTTAATGCCTGGTGTTTGGTAAACTTCAGAGAGTTGTTTGTGATTTGTGTTTCTCCCCAATATCTACTTCTCTCTCCCAATGCCCTAGTTAAAGGAACGGTCTAGCCTCAGCCAGTCACCCTGATTAGCACAGGCTAATGCTCCTCAACTTATTGTTCATGAACTAAGTTCATGAAATAGGTTTTATATCACAACAAAATACATGTAAAATTACATATAAAATTTAAACAAAAGTTTTATGAAACATTATTTACCTTTAGCACATGTGACATGCTCTAGGATTCTCTATTCACTGCTGTTCTATTTTTTGGTTTTCAAGATAGCCACAATCAACTAAATTTATTTTATCACTTGCCAATAGGTTACTGTAGACAGTCTGAAAAAAAGCACGGGTCTAAGGTGACCATCGTTCACTAAATTTCAACACCACCCCGATGAGGTGGGTACTATCATAAAGTCCACATGACAGATTTGGAAACTTAGGTGAAGTAACTTACCTAAGGTCACACACAGCTTTCCAGCAATTCACACAGGAACTTGTGATGATGTTCCTGGTCCAGCAGCAGGCACTGGCCTAAGTTAGCCCAACTGAAGTAGAAATGGGTGAGGACATGTGGACATTGACATCCATGCTATAAACATGAATGGATGGCAGAAAAGAGTTCAAAAAAGCTTAGTCCTTGATGAGATGGTTTGACCCTGAAGCCACTCCTCTCTCAAGCTAGTGAATTCCCTGCCTTGGCCAGGTTGGGTTGGGTTTTCTGTTACTTGTAGACAAAGTATCTGCATCTCTTAACTAATATGTTGCCTTGTTGTACCCCAATAACAAGTACATGAGCTAACTAATATCATCACTATTTGTAGAAAATGAAGCTCAGAAAATTACCAGAGGCGTCCTATCTCATAAAAGGTGGAGCCACGATTCAAACCAAGGTCTCTTTGAACTTCAAGACACTATACCAAAGAGCCCACAGTAGATAGTGCACTAAATTATTATAAAGGACAAAATAAAGGAGGTTGAGATATGCTGTCATTCTCCAAAGAAAAACCATCATTATCCTCTACACTCACTCCCCCGCACCCCAAGCACACTGTCTGCACTCTCTCAAATGCTCTAACACCTTTTCACTTTCTCTGACAGTTATTTACACTTATGTCTCAGGTTCTGTTCTAGACTATGAGCTCTTAGAGGACAGGGACCATGTGATGCTGCATTCCAGCTCCGTACCTTGCACATTGAAAGCACAAAAGAAATACGTGAGGAGCTGATTGTCCTTGAATCCCTCTTTGTCCCATTTAGAAGTAACGTGGAAGGGGGAGAAAATGCTGAAGCATTTAGTGGCTAGTTTTATAAAAACTTCGCCCAACATGCGTTATGGACTGGTGCTCTTTGCTGTTCCTTGTATCAGGCTGGCAAAAAGGCAAAAGTGAGATGGGTGGGATCACTTTAAAAACAGATAAAATACTGGCACTGCCTGTGCTGCAGGATCAGACTGGCTAAATCTGGCCCCTTTGAGTTTTCAAGTCTGATCTAATCTTCATTCGTGAGGCCAAACTCAAATCCACTTTGGACTGGGGCCTGGCCCTGAGTTCATTTGAAATCCCAGCACTGATGGCTTTGCCAGTATCTTTTGTGTGTTCCCTGGGTAACTCTGGGAGAGCCACCGCACTCAAAAAGCAAACAGAGTGGTCCGTGGTGTTCGCCACTTACAATCCTCAGTGGCTTCCTTGCCTACCACATTCGGTGTGAGCTCTTGGCATGCGTTTGAGGTGTTGCACAAGACAGCTTACATTTTCAGTCTTAACTTATATGTTTCCTCTGCCCTTGGCTAGCTGGCCTAGTCACAGTTGCCTCAGACATGCCCTGCACTATCCTGCTCCTGGCCACGGTCTGGGTCATGCTCATGCTGGAGTCTCTGCTTTCATGCCTTTGCAGTCACACCGTCTGTTGTGATCACATCCATTCCGGAAGGCCCAGCTCCAAGACCATCTCTGTCGTGAAGCCTTTACCCCTCCCAGAGGGATTCTCTCCCCATTCTGAACCCTCAGAGCATCCTGCCTAACCCTCCCTTAGAGAAGATTATTACAATTATTTGGGGAATAATTAAAATGATGAAAATTTAATATTAATTATTATTATTACTAACATTTACTGAGATCTCCAAATGTCAGGTGTGGTGCTAAGTGCTTTATATATGTTAACTCATTTAGTCCTCACTGTATTCTATGAAGGAGTAAAAATGGAGATAATAATAACCCACCTGATCAGGTTGTTATGAGGACTGAATAAAGAATACATGAAAAGCTCTTACAACTGAGTTCTTGGTGAGCCTGGCACCTGGTAAGTGCTACATGGTGCTTATCACCATAATCATTACCGTTACCAGATCCATTTTACAGACGAGGAAACTGGGCCTTAAAATAGTTTGCATATAGCTACACCACCAGTAAAACATGTGTTAACCACTGCCCTATACAGCATTTTACTATAAGTCCCTGTAGGGTTGACGTCAGATGAACACATCTTTCTACCCATTCAGTCTTCAGCACAGAGCCTTACCCAGAGGCAGCCTGTAAGTATCTGATGAAATGAATGAACGCATCTAAAACCATGAAGAATTTCACAGTCTTGCAGGTGGTTCACTGCTGGCCATTGAATAGGTTATTTTCCTGGTGAGGCAAACATTTACATGCCTGGTACAGGCTTTTCTAAATATAAACTTGTTTCCTATTCTTTAAGCCTTTCCGATGAAGCACTTCCCTAAGCTATTAAAACGCCGTCTTACAACGCAGAAGGTAAACAAATCCAACCATTTTCACAATTGTAATGTGAGCAAAGTACGTTGTTAAATGGGCCCAACCCAATGCCAAAGCCATCCTGCCCAGACTCACACGACAGGATGTTAACCGCATTCTCCACGCCCAGGCTTCTCTCCCATCACCCTTAGCTTTGTAGCTTCAGTCTGGGCTGCTCAGGTTTGTTTATGTTGCCATAAATTAAGGGACGTGCTTTGTGCATGTCCTGAATCCATCTCACTCAGGATGATAGAGTAAGGGAAACGTGGTTTCCCATAACCCTCTCAAATGCCCCGGTATGAAATCACGTCGAGGAGCGTGCCTCCCATACCTGAACGGGAGCAGGGCCACCTGAAAGTACCCCAGAGCCAGGGGATCGTTTTCACCCGGACATGAGCTGAAGCCTCTCACCCCAGGTGACGGTGTGCATCTCAGCTAACCATGAAAATCACTTACATGTGTCTCCTGGTCTCTCCCACTGCCCGATCTGACCACAATATATCAATTTGTTTCACCAACATTTGCCAAGTGACCTATGACTTCATCCAAAGTCCCAGCTAGTCCACCTGTGCAGAACCCACAACCAGAGACCCCAAGTCAACTACAATTGCTGAATCTTGAATATCCACAGTACCACCCATCCTGACTTGGCCCCCGCTGTGTTGAAACCAGGCCAGACCCAGGATCTTGCCACACGAGCCATACTGCGGAGACTGAGCTGCCCGCCAGGGAGGAGAGGCCAGAGGTTAACATCTCAAGATGGAAAGGAGCCCCGCCCTACTTGCAGAGCCCTGTGTTTTGTTCAACATGGTGATTATAAAAGTAACAGACCTACAACACACACTCACTCCCACCTAATAGAAAGGAAACTAGGCACCTTTCCATGCCTCCTTTCATTGGACCTCTCATCATCTTTGCAACAATCTGATGGCCCTGTTGTTATTACCTCCACTTTGTAGAGAAGATCACTGAGCCTCTGGATGTTTAAGAGTTATGTGTCTAAGGTTATTCAGCCAAATGGCAAGGTCAAGACTCCAATGACAGTGATGTGATTGAGCCAGGACCTGTTCTGTCTGAGGGGAACAGGGCAGCTCTGTCAGTAGACCACACTGGGCACTTGAGAATCACCCAGAGGTCTTTTAAAAATAACACTGCCTGGGCCCACCCTAGGCCAACTGCATCTGAACGACAGGAGAACAGGCTCAGCTATGGTGGTTGTATTGCTCATGGTTCTCCAGAGAAACCAAACCAATAAGATGCATAGATATAAAGACAGAGATTTCTTTTAAGGAACTGGTTCACATGATTATGGAGGCTGGCAGGGTGGGCCATCAGGCCGGAGAGCCAGGAAGAGCCAATGTTGCAGTTGAAGTTCAAAGACTACATGCTGACTGAATTCCCTCTTCCTCGCTCTTCAGGCCTTCACCTGATTTAACGAGGCCCATCCACATGATGGAGGGCAATCTGCTTTAGCAATTTAAATGTCAAATGCATCCAGAAATACCTTTACAGAAACATGCAAAATAATGTTTGACCAAGTATCTGGGCACTGTAGCCTAGTCAAGTTGACGCATAAAATTAACCATCACAGGTCATTTTAAAGCCCCACAGTTGAATCTACCAGCAGCCAGGATGGAGAATTACTAACCTGTCATTCCACACACTCCCAACTACCTACAACCTCTTCAAATCCAGAAACTGCCAAGCCATTAACAAATTGCCCAGACAGAGACGGATGAGATACTTGTCTAAACCAGGTATTGTGTCTTTTAGGGGAAGTAGCAGAGCAGTTTCTGTAGGTACAGATGCTGGTGTAGCCAAGAGGTACATTCACAGGTTTTCCAGAAAGTAGGTAGAGCAATCACATTTTGGCTGCAGGTTCCAAATGGTTTCCTGTGAATGGCAAATGTTTATTCTATTTATTTTCTTCCCAAGCCCTCTCAAAGCAGAACTCCCTATCTTAAAGGAAAGGTGTAATTTTTAAAACTTGGGAAAAAGTAAAATGGTTCATTTGCACCGGACCTATGGCCTGACAAGCAGTATTGGAGGCTTGTGTTAAGAGACAATAAATCTCACCAAGATGGCAGGAAAATCTGTAGCCAGAGCTGACAAAGCATTTTCTATCTCAGTAAATTCAGAAAAGCTGGTAATACATTTGTAAATTTTAGAAGACCTCTCCCTCTGCGTGTTGACTGAGAGGATTTGAAAAGACAAAACATTATGCAGCTGAGGCATCAGGAGGCAGTATGAGTATGTTTTAAGTATCAAATCTTTGGTGTTTCTTGTGGTGTGTTGTTTTGAAATTTATTTAGAAGCATTTACTAATGTGTTTAATTAACAAACTCAGGAATAGGTGAGTGCTTACCTGTATAGTTTAGACCAGCAAAATAATTTAATAGAGGATGGGATTACAGGACTAGGACCACTGAGGAGTATATGAACGCCTCCTGGGAACCTGAGCCTGCATTCTAAATGCCACACTCCTCCCAGCTGGCCCCTAGGAATACAGTGCTGCCACTAAGTCCAGGGTCAGGGGTAACTGCTGAGTGGGCAGAGGTGATCTTTGACCCCTTGCCTCCTTGCAGATTTCCTTCTCTCCCAATCCCTGCTCCTGGCTTAGTCTTCTTTTTGCTTACTTCAGTTTTCACCAAAGCTGATCTTGGTTGGACTGTCCCAAGAGGCTACTGTCAGCTGCTGGTTGACCAGTTTCCTCTGCCAATAATAATGGTTTTCTTGCTCACGTGGTTATCTGCTGATTAATCTAGGTTGGCCTTGATTGGGATAATTTGACTCTCTTCACTTATCTCATTCCCCAGCAGGCAGCTCAAACATGTTCTCCTCAAGGCAATGGCAGAGTACAAGAGCACAGGGGGAATATACAAGTACCTTCTCAAGCTCCTGTTTGCATCACATCTGCTACCATCCAATTATCCCAAATCAGACATAGGCTGGACCCCTTGCAGGGCACTACAAGACTGCAGGACAAGGGAGGTTCATGCAACCAGTCTACCATAGCTCTGCTTTCAGTTTGGAACTCTCAGAAACTGGGGAGCAAAGGACACCTGGGAGGGAGGGAGGGCCCCCATCACTTGTTCTGCTCATTCAGAAGTCCACCTTGTTCAATCACAGCATATCCATCTGGGGACTGACTCAAGCCTAAGAGTGTTAGAAGACACAGAAACAAGATAGAATTGGGAGCTGAGGATACAATAAACACGAACCAAAAAATGCCAGCATAATGGGGACCTGCAAAACGGATCTAAGCCCATGGTGAATTTTTCAGAAATCTCAGCTGAAATGAGGCAAAAATATAAAAAGAAAGAAAAAACAATGTAAACAGATTTACTTATAAGGTTACATTTCTTCTATTTCAAGAATCATTGTTTCTTTTTAAAACATGCCCTTCCTACCTTTGAACTGAATGTATTAGCTTTTTAAAATTAAAAGAAAATAGTTCTATTTTCTTCAATATCCTTACTTAGTAAAATAAAAGTTGTCAATCCAAAATCTATCCTTCTCAAATTCCTAAGTTGTTCCTTTTTTGGTGTTTTGTTTTTTAATTTTAATTTTTTGCTTTTACTCCAATAGCTGGGCACCATCACTGGGAAGGAACTAGAGCCATCCAGCTGGGCTACTCCCTGGAGGAGGAGTCACCGGAGAGGGGCCTTATAGGATGGCTGGATTCCAACAGATGGGAACAACTGTGATGTGGATGGAGCCTGGAGAGCGTACCAGGTGAGCAGGAAGATGGGCATTCTCTCCACAGCCTAGAAGGTGGTTTATCTGGACACCCTGGAGCCCTTGCTGGAAGACAGGGCTCCTGGGGAGCAACAGGCTCAGCTGGACGCCCACCTTCCCATCCATCTGCAGGCCTGGTTCCCCAGCCACACATGTTAAGAGATTCCCACCTTTGCCTAATATTATGTGACAGTTTTCCTCTATTCCTCTTCCTCCTACCAATAGATCTTCCTGGGGATCAGCCTTCCACACTGAGACTTCCCAGTTGATTTTTCTCCTACAGGAGAGTCAAGCTGATAGTCTGAGGCCAAAGCTAAGTCTTCCTGTTCCATATCATCCTCCCACAAGCATCCTTCTGGGTTGTTTTATCGTGAGCCACCAAGATAGGCATCTTTAATGTAAAGACTGCATTCCCATCTCAGCTGAGCCAGAATAATAAGATAGATTATGACTATTATTATTATTAATTCAATATTTATTCATTCAAAGTCACAGGTAAAGAGCAGAGCTCCTTAAACCCAGGTTAGTGTACGCAAACTCAGTTGCACTCTCTATCTCCCTTACACACACACACAGTAATGACTTCCATAATATCCTCAACACCCTAAATACTATTGAAAAAAAGGAAAGTAGGTGCCTGAAATAGGTTATGCATTGCCAAGGTGTTGGCATGCAATAAAGCTGGTCCTAATGTTGCCCCGCCCCCCCCCCCCCTTCCCCCCCCCCCCCCCCCCCATCTCTAATAGCCAGGTTCCTTGTCCCCATCTGGACCTCTGGCATCAGTCTGCTCAGGTGATCACTGGGCATTAACCCTAACCTACTGCAAGGTCTAATTGGGTCTGGTTTTCTCTCAGTAACATCTGGTCCCCTCGGAGTAACAGAAACTCTTATTACTGTCCCAGGCAGTCATTTCTACTTTGGGTTCTTGATTCTTCTCTGGGGTTCTGTCCTCTCAGATCACCCTAATCGTGTCTGGAGTTTCTGTTGTCCCAAAAAGAGTGAGGGGGACAGTAAACACTGCCTGTGCTAGGAAGAGGAAAGCAGTGTGGGTTGGGAGCTCTGAAGGGGGTGAGACTGAAGACATAGCTAAAGTAGGGAAGGAATCATATGAAAACAAGCACACACCAAGAGGGGGGGGGAGCATTTTAAGGGAGAAGGCACATGAGCAAAAGGCAATAATGAGCAAGTATGTAGCATGAGGGCTAGGAGACAAAGGTGCCCCAAGGAGAGAGTGAGGGAGATGGGGACCGAACCTTCGGCAGTGGAGAAGGAAAGACCTATAGCCTTTATTTGATAGACTGGTAGTTCTCTGCCAGGAGAAGTTTTGCCCCGCAGGGAACAGCATTTGGCAATGTCTGGAGGCAATTTTTATTATCACGACTGAGAGTGGGTAGAGGCCAGATGTGCTGTCAGACATTCTATAATGCCCAGGAGGGCTCCCACAACAAGAATTATCCAGCCCCAATATCAAGGATGCCAAGGTTGAGAAAGTTTGCAGTAGGCAAAGGAGAGACCCTAGATGGAAGTTTCTGAGCAGAGAAGTGACAAATAATGTTGGTGCTGATAGCCTCAGGAAGTCAGCCAGCGAAAGACGCTCATTTTAGGCAACAAAGAGATTCCTAAAAAGCTTTTTGGCAATCAACATTTCAGAAATTAAAGCCTATTTTAAATGTCCTGGAGCCCTACCAGATAAATCCAGAGGTGAATACTCTTATAAAGTGAAGAATTTTTTCTCAATGCAAGCACCGTTCCTACCCAGCATCTATTCCAATAAATGCAAATAGCTGTGCTTTCAAGTCTCTTAATGTGGGGTACACCTGATTTTCTCCTCCAGACACAGGAGGGCAATGCCGTTCCCCCCCCCCCGTACCCCCCAGGAGTGGAAGAAGCTAGATTCCCTGACTCCCACCCACTGTCTGACCCCAGGGCAGCTCCATATTAGGTCACTGATTGGTTCCAGGAACATGGTTTCTTTTTCTCCATGATTCATTGACTCTTAAATGCGACTATTTCTTCACCCTGTCACTGTGGGACACTTAATCTCAAATTATATTGAAATCAAGAGATATTTTCCTTGCCTTTACGTTGGGAACAGAATATAATTCCTTTGAAAACTTCAAAAGTTAATTTTTTTGGTTTCTTGGTGACGGCTTTCAAGTCTTCAAACAATAAAATAAAGGATTTTATTTTCCTCTGGGTAAAGCTTGTTTTTACCCGGTCTTGGGTTTCTTTCCTTTCCTTTAAAACCCCTCAACACATCGATGTACACTAAATATTTATGAATGTAATTTATGAGCCTTGGTTGTTTACTCCTTGCCAAAACTAAAAAGTATGTCTGTGTGTGGCCTGAAAAATCCCAACTATGACAAAACCAAAACAGAGAAATGAGCGGCTACTTCACATTTTAAAGGGAGAGAGGTATATAAAATAGGTCAAACTTCGAAAGCTCCAGAAATTACTCATTCAACAGAGCATTCTAACTGCACAAAGGAAAATAAACAAACGGTCTTCTCCAAGGACCTATCCTGTTTGTCCTGGCTCAGATGGTCATCGGTAAACATTTATTGAGAGCATCAGGAGGCAAAACAGGCCAGGCATCTGAAAGTTGGAGGGCTGTCACTTGCTCAGCAGATGGGGCTAAAGGTGCTGCCTGCCTTGACCTGTCCCCCAAAGCCCTTCTCCGCTGCCTGCCTTGAACTCTTACTGTGCAGAGAGGAAAATCAGCAAATCTCTAATGAGTTCCTGATCCGACTCCAATCCCTCCCTTCCTTGCACACATTGCTGCGGAGAATCAATACCCAACATCTGGAATTTGACTTTTCACTGTCACAGGATGTCTCCAATGCTGGCTGTTGTTTCTAGAGTTACATAATTTCTCCTAAGGAGTTTTTTTTTTCCTCCTCTCGCTTCAAAAAGAAAGTGAGAGAGATTGCAGAGGAAATGCCTATGATATTAAAAAGTCATAAGTACTCATCTGTGATAACAAAAAAAAAGCAATGGCATTGGACATACATAGGTCCTGATGGCTCATAGGAACTTGCGGGAACGGGGCCTGGTGGGACCGACCGTAAGTGAACAGAAATAAAGAATGTGAGGAAAAGGGGTAAATGCCTTGTGATGTGCAAACATTGTGTTGATGATTTAAATGTCTCAGGGAGGAATTAAAGAACCGGTGGCTTGAGGTGCATCTGGTGAGCTCAGACATCTCACCCAGATAATCTTACCAATGTTCAATGGATGGTTGGCTTCGAGTCTTTAAGCCTCGCCACCGGATGCCTCCTTCCTGCTGCAGAAGGGCCACCTTGGAAGCGAAGCACACGCTGAGCTGTTCAAGGAAGAATCTTGGGGAGCTGCAGGGGCCTGTCTGCAACAGCCAGACCCCAGGCTGGCCCACGGGACTCACTGCGCAGGCGCTGACGCTTCACCCGCGATTCCACGGGCCCTGCGGAGTGGAAATGAGCTTTGAAAAGCACCGCTTGGCCTCTCCAAAGAGGCAATTGACCTAATGGCTGATTACTTTCTTGAAATGGCTCATTTAACTGGATTTCTACTCTCTCTGTTTTAGGGGGAGTGGGGCTCAACACAATCCAAGAATCCTTATAAGCAAGAGTTTTACTCTCCCTCCAGCTGAGACGTTTACCACAGCTCTTAAGGATCCCAGTGCAGAAGATTCCAGGAAAAATTAGAACCATTCTTAAATTCTCAAATATTTTCATCTCAAAGGGTATGTAAGTTCTCTGCCCAACCCAGGAATGAGAGCTGAGAACCGTGTGCGTGTGCGTGTGCGTGTGTGTGAGTGGTTGCATGGTGCTCAGCAGGGTGGGCAGAGCTGAGAACCGTGTGCGTGTGCGTGTGCGTGAGTGGTGGCATGGTGCTCAGCAGGGTGGGTGACCACTGAGTACTTTGTCTTCTTCAAGGAGACCAGGGGGAACACTTTGGGTTAAACTCCTCTGGAATGTTAAGGCCTCTCTCCATTCAGGGTGCTTAAAAATAAAGTGTCTAAAGTTGTCATAAAGTTAAGCCTATTGATGAAATAGGCAATTACAGTTCAGGGGAATTGGTGTCCCCAAGGGGAAGCTCACGGCTCTCTGAAAACATATGTGAGACTCACCTAGCTCCAATTTGGGAGGTCAAGGAAGGTACCGTGGAAAAAATGACATCTAAGGTGAGAGCAGAACAACAAGCTAAGAGGTAACAGAGAGAAGGGATAGAACATCAAGGGAGAGGTAACCTCATTTGCAAAGTGCTAGAAATTTAAATACGTGGCATTTGGCTGAAATGCAAGTGATAAGAGAGAAACTAAAACAGATTCCATAAACCAGGGATCAGCAAACTTTTCTGTGAAGGGCAGATACGAAATATTTTAGGCTTTGTGGTCCATAGAGTCTTTGTCAAAATTATTCAACTCTGCCACTGTAGAGAGAAAACATCTGCAGACAATTTGTAAATGACTGCATTCCAATAATACTTTATTTACAAGAAAAGGGATCAGGCCAGATATGGCTCATGGCCTTACTTTGCTAGCACCTGAGCTCTTACTGTTCCAGATGTGGTCCCCATGCCAGTAACCTCAGCATCACCTAGCAACTTGTTCAAAATGTAGAATCTCAGGATCCACCTATGACCTACTAACCTAGAACCTGCATTTTTCATTGGAGAGTTCCCCTGGGGAGGGAGGGTGGGTTGTAGGCATTGCTGTAAGCCTAGTTAAGGCCTTTGGATCCATCCTTGGGGTCCCATTTTTGCATGTTTTGAAGACTCTTCTGGCCGTCACACCGCACGCAAGTACCGAAGAGTGAATTGCCTGCTTAAAGTTTGCATCCTAAGAGCCTAGCTTGCCTTTCTATAGTCCCGGCCCCAGAGATGAAAGGGGACAATATACAGCCAGACTTTAAAACAGCCCCTTCTTCTCCCAGCTTGGGCCAACCACAGTACCCCACTTCCCACCACCACAAAGGCTGATCTCCAAAAGCTAGTGTATGTTCATCTTCATTAAGCCTCCTAAAGGTTAGCCCCTTTGGTGTATTTCCAAGTCTCAGTTGAAGGCATTTTTCTAAGGACCTTTGCTCCAGACCACAGCTTTTGTATCCGTTTTCTCTGCTGTCCTTGGTCATCATTTGTTCCCGGGTAGATTCCGTGACACTTCGGGGTTCAGTCTTCTGTGCCCACTCCACCTCAGATGGCATTTCTGACCACATGAGTTTGATGTCAGCTTCTAGACCAGTACACGGGCAGCAACTCCAAACGTGAGCAGAATAAAAGCCCCTTAATTAGGCAAGAGACACACACTGGACCAGCTGTGCAGGCTCTGAAGGAAGACATCGATCAAAGAATGCATGCCTTGCCTACCTTTTATTTATGCTTTAGAAAATCCCATTAAAGCAGAGTTCGGCACTTTCTTAATTTTTCAGCCACTTAACACATACAATAGCATCGCTGGCTGTGAATTTAAACACTCATGCATGCACACAAATAAATATACAGACACATCCTGTGTCTTCCTTGCCACCTTCAAGGACTTTGGACTTGGGGGTGTGCCTGTGGGCACTGTAGCCAAAAGGATGACGGGAAGGTGGTCAGAAAATGTCATCCAGCTGGCTTTGTTGATTTCTTGGTCTTTTCCTCTGCCTCTAGCGATTATATTTCATCCACACGCCTTTCCTGCTCATTTTAGCTTGTCCTTGGAGATGGTTCAGTCGGATTATGCTGATGTGAGCAAACTCTGTGAATAATTTTGCCTTGCTATTTCACTGGTTTAAGGTTAGACTGATACTTTAGAGTCCAACCTCCCTTTTCTTAGCAAAGCCTTGCTAATGTATGGCCCCAGGAAAGACACCCATGGAAATCACTGCTCTGATTTGGCGTGAGCCTGGGCATTTCCTGGCACCATGCTTACTGAGCTACTCAGGTCTGTAAATGCCAGGTTTTGTGTATTGGTTTCCTATCATTTCAAATCCACTCGTTTATGACAAAAAATGAGTTTTTTAAAGAGTAATTCTGTTTTCTGATAGTTGTCAGAGGGGAGGAAAGTAGGGGATGGATGAAAAAAATGAAAGATTTAAGAAGTACAAATTAGTAGTTACAATTAGTAGTCACGGGAATGTAAAGTACAGCATAGGGAATATAGTCAATAATACTGTAATAACTATGTACAGTGCCAGGTGGGTACTTGGATTATCAGGGGTTATGGCACATGATCAGAATGAGCCAATCAGAGTCTTCCCTGAGATATGAGTGGATCCTGGGGAGGGAACAAAAAGTTTCTCTTCCCCTGGGATTAAGAGTTGCAAGAACAACACACGCTAGAAATACTAGGTGGCTACCTTGAACACCTTTGAAAATTGAAAGCAACGTGAGGTTGATGTCAATGCACAGAGCTGAGATATAGCAAGAGAAAGAAAAAATCTAACAAAATTGTATGAGCCTCTGGATCATGACATAACTGGAGACAACTCAACCTCTAGACTTATTGTGAGCCAATCAAATGTCTCCTTGCTCAAGTCAGTTTGAGCTATCTTTCTGTCACTTGCAACCAGAGGAACCCTGACTGAAACACTTTTAACTGTATGAGTCATGTGTCCATTAAAGTAGGTCCAACCAAGAGAGGAGAGTTTACTTTCAATTAGCTGGTATTACATGAAACTAATAAAAGTTATTTTATTTTATTATTTTTTTAAATCTTGTTCTCACAGTTCAGACAGGCTCCTCTCTGCTTAGACTCCTTGTCCCCCATCACTCCAGGTCTGCCCGGATACCTTACCAGAGCTGTTGGAGCTTCCAGACCTTCCTACACAGGCCCTCAGAGTGAGGTCAACACTCCTGACTCGCCCTCCACCAGCCCGAGCCAAAGCTTCCATTTCTGCTGGAGTCCCTGCTGAGCCAAAACTACCAGCCTTCCTCAGTCACTGGCAATAACATGTTCCTACGATGTGCTTTGCTGCAAATCTCAGAAAGCGATGAGTGCTAACAGATCCCGGTCCTGTGCAAAAGGAAAAGGTTAGAATTCTACTTGGGTCGACTTCTGATGTGTGAGGGGCTTGTCTACGTTTAGACAGAAGCTGGAGTGCCAGTCATGTCTTTCCTACTGGCTGACAGTTCTCCTGGGGTGCGTAAGTACATCAGTGTAAACTGAGGGCAATGGGCAGGGTCTAATGAACAAGGATTCATTCATTTTGTGAGAAACTTTGCTGTTGTTCTATAGGTCCTGGACCTGTGAACCCCCAACCCTCCCTATGCCCAGCCTCGTCCCAGTGCGTGGCTCCTCAGCCAACTCCACAACTCACTCTCTAACACTAAGCCAACAAATAAGATCACTTAATTCTTTCTGTTTACTTTTCATTTTTTAAATTTTTCACTTACAGTTGACATACAATAGTATATTAGTTTCAGGTGTACCATATAGTGATTAGACATTTATATACCTTACATTGTGATTTCCTTGATAAGTCTAGTACCCGTCTGACATCATATATTTTAATTACAATATTATTGACTGTATTCCCTATGCTGCACTTTACATTCGCATGACTGTTTTTGTAACTGGAAATTTGTATATCTTAATCCCTTCTCCTTTTTCACCCATCTCCCCAACCCCTTCCCATCTGGCAACCATCAAAATGTTCTCTGTGTCCATGAGTTTGTTTCTTTCACTTCAGAGAGTGGGGAAAGGAGGAGGAGGAACTAGCATGGGCTGGTTGTCTCTAGAGCCAGGCAGAATGCTAGGAGCTTCTTACTGATCCTAACTATAAATCCTACCTGTGAATCGGCTTTTACAGATGAAATCACTGAGGCTTGGGGAGGTTGTGCTTTTGCCCTTGCCACATAGCTAGAAAGTGCAAGAATAGGAACTGATTCTATGTCTTTCTGAATTTAAAACAAACAAATAAACAAACAAACAAAAACCTTTGTTCTTCCTGAACCCAATAATGCAAAAAAGTCTGTGCTCACTAGTTAACCCCTCACCAGTGCCAAACCCAGAGCCATAGACAATTCGGAGTCAGCACTTATGACCTTCTGGAAAAAGTTCTCCACTTAGAAATGGTTTGGGGTGATATTTAAACCCAGACCTCAAACAGTATCAGGCCCAACTTCCAAGTTGACATTTGGAGACAGATACTTTTACCAATGAGATGGTAAAACAACAACAACAAAACAGTCAGACTGTTTGATTATGGGTGCCAGATACTCAACTAACAACTCAAACAAAATAAAGGGGGTAACCAGGAGGTACCGGGGTGGTTCACAGAGCTCACCTGGGCATCCCAGCAGGAAGCGGGGCAGCGGAATTCTTTCTGTTCATGTCATCTGTGTCTGTATCTGTTGGTGCCATTATCTCTACTGCCAGGGGCCTTCTGTGCACACGAGCATGGTCCTAGGCAGGTCTGGCTTGTGCTTTCCTGTTTAGACCTGACAGTAGAGATACCCTCACTATGAGAACCACCTTCTAACACTCTGAGCGAGGCCTCTGAGTCACCTGGCTGGTGCTATGTCACCATCCTGCCCCAGTCGTTATGGCTCATGGAGCAGACAAAGCCATAACTGTCTACAGCAGGTGAGTTCTGAAAGGTTTCACAGTCTAATGCAGCTTTAACACCCCATTTATTCACTTCTCCAGACATGATCATGTCATCCTGTTCGATTTCTATAAGGTGTCAGTTTTCCATTTTTCATTCTCTGCCTCTGAGACCTTTCCCACAGCCTGTCAACGCTCTCAGCCAGTCCTGGGCCCCGAGCTGTAGCGGCACATACATAGGAAGGCTCAGAACAATTGAAAAGATTGACAGGAGAAAAGACCATGTAACACACTTTGAATTTGGAAAACAAGTAGTTTACAGACACTTCGGATTTCTTATATTCTGATTCACTTTAACATCCATAAATTCCATTGATCAGATCTCTAGGCCACATACTTACACATGTATTCACCACTTCCACCAGGCAGAACAATCACCCGCTGTCTAGGTTTACACAACTTTAAGAATGAAGGTCCCCAGGGAGTAGCTAAGGGAAGCTGCCTGGGTGAGGAACTATGGCACCTGAGAGGCAGGACTAAAGGATGCCAGCCTCACCTAACTGGCTGAATGACTTTGAGTGATTGGCTTCATCACACTGAATCCATTGACCCATCAGTAAAATAAGAAAGTGGGACCCGATCAGAGGTCAGCAAATTGTGGCCCACAGGCCAAATTCAGACCACTGCCTGTGTTTATAAATAAAGTTTTATTGAAACACAGCCATGCCTACCCTCTTAAGTATTTTCTATGTCTGCTTTCGTGCTACAAACCAGAGTTGAGTGGTTGCAACAGTTTGTATTGTCTGTGAAGTATAAAATATTTACTATCTGAGGCAATAAGATCTGCTGAGAGCATTAGAGCTTTTCAATTTTTTTTCTTTTTCCTGAGTCAGAAGGAAATGATCCCTTTCCCTTCTTTTAAACAAATCTGATAAGAGCAGAGAAACAGCCCTTTCCCTCTTCAAAGCAGAGCAATAATTGTATGTATTAGCTCTTAGGGGCTGAACTCTCCCTTCCCCTTTCATCTTTTAGAATTTCACATCAGTGGCTTGAGATAAGATACCTCTTGTATCTCTTTAATTTTTGTATGTTAAGCACCTGGTACCTTTGGTCTGGTATATAGCAGGTGCTCAAGAAGCAAA
Organism: Myotis davidii; assembly: GCF_000327345.1. Classification (NCBI taxonomy): domain Eukaryota; kingdom Metazoa; phylum Chordata; class Mammalia; order Chiroptera; family Vespertilionidae; genus Myotis; species Myotis davidii. Next base: position 3,344,002 of record NW_006383016.1, on the reverse strand, counting down.
TGCTGGATAATTGTATGTACCAAGTGCTCACCGGGAAGGAGATATTCCCGCCTATCCTAGAGGGGGTTACACTCTCCAAGGCCTTATTGAAAGGCTTATCTTGTCCTCACAGAATACAGGGATGCTAACTAAGCATGTTAATAACACACACATTTACATAACAATTATTTTAATTTAAAAAGCTGATTTTGCAAGTGTGTACACACACACACACACACACACACACACCTACCTCTGTCCAGAAAAAAAAAAAAGGAATCCGAAAGCAATAACCAATCCCAAAATGCCAGGAAGCCGGGTTGTAAATTTAACACAAACAGCTCCCTCTTCAAATTTTCAGCCCGTTTATCAAATTTTAAAAACGAAATGACAAGTTAAGATTATTAGTCAAAATATATAAATAAATCACCTTCCATATGTGATTTGCCAGGCCTGTGAATGATTTCACAGTGGTTGGTTGTAATAAGTGAATACACAGGCAACCTGGGCTCAGGAGCGGGGCTGGTCCAGGTAAGCCTGGAAGGTGGCCAATCCCCAGGCCATGCAGTGAGCTCAGAGGGCAGACTCGGGCGCTGGGCTGCAGCAGGGGCCTCGGAGAAGTCATGTGGGGGAATTCCTCTCACAAGGCAACCCTGACACCCTGCCCCATGGCTTGGTCTACCATCCCCTCCACGCAATGCCATGGTTTACAGAAGGGACTTATTTTAGACATCTCTGAAAAGCAAGGATCAAGTCAACTTACCATAAATTCCTCCTGCTCAAAGGCCGACTAATGGAAAACTTCTTTAAAATATAGTTAGTCAAATGCTCGGGGGTTTTAACGAAATGCCAAGACCTGGGAGCCATAAATTATCTGGTGGAAGAGGAGAATGAGGAATGCTGGAGTCCTGGGTTCAAGATGAATTGCTGGAAAATGCTCTGTCTTAAACATTGGTCTTTCCCTGTGTAGATTTAGACAAATCCAGCATGAACGGCCCCTATGTGGCTGCCGAACGCTATAATATAAACAGAGAAACAAGACAAAAAGTTCTTTGAGCAGATTCCCCGCAACTGGCCCAGAGCCAGGTCTGCCAAGCGGGACACCCGTGTCCCCCGGCATCGTTCTGTCGGTGCTATTAATAGTTTTATTGGTGTTGGAACAAGGCCAGCTGTCTTCCTTTTCAAACCAATTTGTCTGCTAGCGTGGGTTGTTGTGTTAGGTGATCGGTCACCTCGAAAGGACCAATCTTTAATACCCTTCCTACACATACCGCTCTCAGCATCGGGAGGCATTTTGGTGACATCATCCATGCCTGGCTTGGTTATCTCAGAATAAGCGCCCTCATTCAGCACTCATTGAGCATTTTTTTGAGGATATATTATTTATTTAATTTTAAATATACTTTTTATTGATTTCAGAGAGGAAGGGAGAGGGAGAGAGAGATAGAAACATCAATGATGAGAGTGAATCACTGATGAGCTGTCTCCTGCACACCCCACACTGGGGATCGAGCCTGCAACCCGGGCATGTTCCCAGTCTGATGGGGAATCAGACTGTGACCGCCTGGTTCATAGATCCATGCACAACCACTGAGCCACACTGCCGGGCAGAGAATATTTTAAAGTGTAGGGAGCATTACTGTGGTTAGAGATGTTATTCAACATAGGCAAAGAATCTCTTTGGAAATGGTGTCCCCAGAGAGCCTCTCTCCGTCTTTCAGCTGGGCCATAGCACTGAATGCTCAAAGCCCATTACAAATGCTATGCCCTTCTCTCCAGCATCCCTTATCCACAATAAGCAGCAGCAATTCCTGCTCTTGCTTTTCTAGGACACGGTTTTTAGAGGAAGGCTGTGGCTTGTATACAGCTGACTTTTGCAAACACATCATACTTTGCACAATAGCATTTATTATTCTTAGTGTATGGTAGACCCAAACAGGGCTTTTAAAACATTTATCTGCACCTGAAATATTTCCCTTTACACCTATTCACACTACCATTCTCAGTTATGTATCTATCATTGTATGAATTCCTGAGATAAAATCATTTCCATGCTGTTTGCCCTGAGAGTTCCCTTGTTTTGAAAGAGATTTTCTACTCATGCCCCTATCCTCCCAAACCCTCAATATGAGTGTTTCCTCAAGTTCAAGTATTCCTTCAGCGGCACATTAAGCATTTCTTATTCCTTTGCAATGCAACTCCTCATTTTCCAGATCACTCATGAGAAGGCCTTTTTCCAGAAGATTCTATACTTCATGCACAAACCATTTCTGTTTTCAAATAACCAACCAAACAACCAAATCAACTGTTTCTGTGATTAAAAAAAAAAAAAAACCCACACACACACAAGTTGGTAACATTACTTAATTATTATCTTGGGACTGAGGGCCCAAGGTGATTTTTTGATAGTTGCAATTTTTTTTTCTTGCTGGTTCTACTTGGAGCACTATTAAAAACACTTCAATTTTATTGCAAGTATTATTACAAGGCCAACACTGAATTGACAAATGAAAACAAAGTGTTAGCTTAACAATATAACTTCGTCCATTAAGGTAGCTTATAGAGCAAAACCGGCCTACAGGCTACAGTCTTGGTGTATGTTGCCAAGTTTGTGGTGGGAAAATGCTCCACAGCTTAGTTCTGGTTAATGACTCTTGTCCGTGTACGTATAAGACATAAATAAAATACACTTGGTTAGGGCCAGTTCTGCCCCCTCTGAAGCTAAAAACACACAAGTTGGCAATTCTTTGTCTACCACCAGGGCAGTTTAATTTGTCCCATACTTTGCCACAGCAGTGTAAATGGGGACACCCCCCCCCCGAAGCTAGCGTACCCCATGATGAAGGTGATATTGGGAGGAGGTGAGTGAGAAAACTTTCACCAAACTGCATGAGGTCCTGGTCGCCAGGCTGATGCGGTATTACTAATCCATAAAACCTGTTTCAGAAACAAATTCTCACAACTCTAAAGCAGAATAGCTCTTACAGCCACAAAAACTTCCTCTCTTACAGCCCTGCCACTTGAAACACAAACTCTCCAGGACTCCTGGTGAGTGGCTGCCCTGTCTAAAGAATGTGTCCAATATGAACAGCCTACTTTTAGGCTTTAAAAAAATTATGAGATGGCCACCAAAGAAGATTTTGGATAAAATACCCTTTGTTTTAAGAATGTCATCCTTTATTAGAAGTTTTATGGGGGAATAAAAGGAGAGAGTCATAATGGGTCACACATACTAGATATGAAATGCGGAAATGCCCAAGAGAAAGGCCCCCACATTACCATTCTTGGAAGAAGCTTGTCTTCTAGAGATACTACCCAGGATGATGTTGGTACCTCAGTGCTATTACCAGCACTGCCTCTGGCAGGACAGTAGGTGTTGGGACTTACCTTATACCCTCATAAAAGCATTGTTATGTTTACAAACCAGGCACGTGCAGACTGTGCAGAGCAGGGCTAACTTTGTGCCAAGATGGCATCAACACCTATTTGATCTGTGGCAATGCCAGGCACAATTTGGACACCTTGTTTTTGCTAGCAAACTGCAAGAATAGATTCCCAAGAATTTCTGTAGGAAGCTCCACAGAGGGAGGGTATGGAAATGCTCACGTGGAAAGATGTTATGGAAACATGTCAGGAAGACCGTATCCCTGGCAGCCTTACAGATCATATGGCCACGTCATTGGTCCAACCAACAATAAGCATTGATGAGCTATCAGGCTCACAAGACTGGGAGGGACTAAAGAAGGTCCTTCAGCCCCATCTCATGCTTCCTTAAGTGAGATGTTAAGAGAGTTGGTACCATTTTTTTTAACATCATCTATTACTTGTCTCAGCCTCTAGGTAGGTTAGTTGTTTGCTTTGTTTTTAATCTCCTTCACATTTGCTTTCCGCCTTCTTGCTTGAAATTTGTAAGAGATAAAGCACCATAAGATTAGCTCCTCAAAGCTATCTATCCCAGGAAGGAGCCCTAATGAGACTTCATAGCTTCCTTTGAAAATAATTACTGGAATCTTGATGCACATATGATGATGTTCTTGTGAGGCAACAGAGCACTGTAGAAAAGGTATGAAATTGGGAGTTAGAAGTGGGCTTGAACTCTGAATCTGCCGATCATTCAGAGTTGCAGCCACTAAATCCCCTTTCCAGAACCCACCTCATTTCTTCTTTATCCCATCACATTGGCAGATCTGTTTGGTTCCACCTAAAGCATCACTGTGCTTAAAAATGCATTGCTCTTGTAACCCACAGACTGTAAGTACAAGAAAGAGCATTTGCCGAGTATTTGCCTACCAGGGGTGGGGAACCTTTTCTCTGCCAAGGGCCATTTGGGTATTTATAACATCATTCAAGGGCCATACAAAATTATCGATTTAAAAATTAGCCTGCTATATTTTGTCAAACATTTAATTAACTCGCCCCCTTAATGCCTTGGCAGGGCCAGACCAAATGATTTCACAGGCCTTATACATCCTGCGGGCCAGACGTTTCCCACCCCTGCTTAGGGTCTATCAGGTACGACAATTAGCTATAAGTCAGTAACAGAAAATCCGTTCATTGAAAACTAATTTGCTGGAAATCAACTGCCAAATAATTCATTTATCTAAATGTCCAACTTGCTGAGTTTTCCAGATTTACTAATTTATTAAAAATTAGTGTCTTTCAATGATTTGTAGAGTTTACAGAAATTTATGTTGGGAAGAATGGTTTTTAACAGCTACGGAAATAAGAATTCTTCAAAGTTATAGTTAACTGTGTTTTGTTTTTATAAAATTGTATCAAGGGATATTCCATTGGTCAAAAGGAAAGAATGATAAGGTAGTTTGGTCTCCTTATGAATATATTTAATATTAAGAAAGTATATTTCACTGTTTTACAAGTAATATTTTGGTTTATACTGATTTCTTTCTCATATCCTTTTATGTAATGCTCTGTCTTGTTCCAAGTTCAAGTCAAGGCTTTGACACTTAATGTCTGGGCAGCCCTGGCCAAGTAGCTTCATCTCTCTGTGCTTTATTTCCCTCAAATGGATGATGGGAATTATAATAGCCTCTACTTCATAGAGCGGTTGGGAGGATTAATCTACTTTACTAATATATGTAAAGTGCTTAGACCAGCAATTGGTAAGGTTCAAATAAATGTAAACTATTAGCATAGCTTTTTTTTTAGTTTGATATTATTTTTTTATTTTATTAAATCCTTATTGTTCAGATTATTACATTTGTTCCTCTTTTTTCCTCCCATAACTCCCCTCCTCCGAGTTCCCGTCCCACCCTCCACCCTCACTCCCCACCCACTGTCATCATCCATAGGTGCACGATTTTTGTCCAGTCTCTTTCCGCATCTCCAACACCCCTTTCCCCCCCAAGAATAGTCAGTCCATTCCCATCTGGGTGGCCCGTGGGTAGCAGGTGGAGAACGAGAGGACAGATCCCAGGGACAAGGAAATGCCCAGAGTCACCGGAGAGGCACTGCAGTGCAGGGGAAGGAGA
>NW_006383016.1:3321515-3337939 GCF_000327345.1 Myotis davidii | reverse complement strand
ACCTATCCCAGACAGTCCCGCTTCTCCCGTTTGAGTCTGGGTCCCTAGAGACTCGCCCACACCTGGAGCTCAGAATCTGAGACTCCCTCCCGATTGAAAACGACAACTTCGCCCTCAGCTACCAGCCCGCCGCACGTACCTCCGCACCTTAGTATTTTCCGCACTGCGCCTCCTCTGAGTCTCGTATGCCATTCTCTTTCCTTCTAGTTGAAGAATTTCCCCTCAGCCAGTCTTCCTGTGGTTCTGGGCGATGTCCGTTCTGTCTTTTAGTTGTATTTTTGAAGTGGTTGTTTGAGGCAGCTAACTCCGGTGTTTACCTATGCCGCCATCTTGGTTTCTCATCATCGATGTTTCTCAGTATAGCTTTTTAAAAAATACTGTATGAACACATGTCTTTCAACACTTGGGTCACCTTCAATTGATGTTGAAAAGGCCTAGCTATAATTCACTCTATAACTCCCCCACCCCCACCCAGGAAATGTCCCTTCTTGCCTCTTCTGCCCTGTGATAGCGTCTTAAACAGGCCCATGAAAGCATGTTTATGCCCACACTAGACTGTGAGCAGAGGCCAGCACGGTGCTCGGTGCTTGGAGCTGGTTGAGTTTCCCAGAAGTCTTTGCCAAATGAATAGGTAAATGATGCAAATAGACCTAGCACAACTTGGATGACTCAAATGCCTAGAGTCTGGGCTCATCCCTTTTGTGTTGGCTCTTGCTGGCTTCTGTTTCAAAGGGTGGCCTTCGTGTGAACTCCTGCCCTCATTCTGGAACACAGTATCTTATAAGCAAATAGTTCCCATCTCCACTTAGCACCAGCCTCCTTCCCTCGGAGCCAAGGAACAGTATTGCATTACCAGGTGTTCTCATTCTCAGAGGTGCCTTCCTGGGATGAAGTGTAAATTAATGCCAGCCTGACCACTCTGGGTCATTAAAGACCAGATGGTGATTTTTGCAAGAGGAGCAACTGAACCCTACTGGCCTGGCCCAAGTCCAGCCTGGATAATTGCCTCCTGCCTACACAATATACCCCCGCCCCTTCTTGTTTCAGACACAGAAATGATTTTTACTTAGTCCTCTGAAAGCTAACCAGGCAGGGCCGTGCTGGCTTTGCACCGAATGCTGTTGCATGGATGCAGGGTATTCCTCTGGGGAATCTGCAAAGTGCTCTGGGCGCGAGGGGAGTGGGCGGCATAAATCTAATCGTTGTAATAGTATATTTGAAAAAATAAGACTTAGTCATCTTAAGAAAACACTTAATCTCCCATTTTTTAAGCTCCAAGGGTGATCAGAAATTTATTATACATAAAAATTTTAATTTGGACATGAATTATCTTTTATTAGAATCATAGAGATATGGGTTAACCCCTGGGCGGGGTCCACTTTTGACACCTAAGCTCATAAAGCAGTCATGGATGGGCTTTTGCTGGAGTGGATCCCAGTCCATTTCTTACATTATAGGGGGATGCTGAGGGGTATAGCAAGAACTTTAGGTGCTTGCTCAGCATGTACCCGCCTACATAGGGGAAGACTTGATTGGCAGGACGGATGGAACAGATCAGTCTGAACATAAAACATCCAGGGCCAAGCGCCAAGGTCAAGAGCACCCGAAGTTGACTGATTGGCACAAAGATAAATAGACAGAGCATGAGGCATGAGTGAGCAACGGCTGGTTAGGAGCATCATTCCCAGTAGGCCTGCAGGTCCTGACCCTTTTGCATGAGTTTATCCAGAGTTCGCTGGATTCACTTGAAGGGGGAGAAACGTTCCTGAAGTGGTTTCTGGTTATGTATTGGCTTGCCACTCTCGGAAAATCCTGAGGCTCAGAATTCTCCCCACCTCCCTTTGTGTCCTGGCCAGAGGTATGGTTTGCCTGGAATGGGCTACAGCATATTTTCTCCACCCAGAAAAATATCCTGAGGCCTCAGAAGACCACTGCATAGCTTATTGCAGGACCATAGGGGAGCCCTGACTTGCCCACAAACACATTCTCTTCGGCCGTGGCCTTGGCTCAAACCTAGCTTGGAGAAGCTGTGTCTTGAGTCAAGCTAATACTTAGTAATAAAGCTTCCTGGGAAAGCAGCACTGCCAAAGTTTAAGTGGTGGGTTTTTATGACCAGAATTACGGTCCATTAAGGGACAAGGATGAAAACACCAGCTCATTTCATTTTGATCTCTTGTCTAGGCTGAACCACAATTCTATTTCCAATTAAAGTTCCACAAGAAAAATGCTGATGTTTCTCCTCCAGAAACAACCTTCCTGGCACTTTCCCAAAAGAACCCACCATGATCTGAGGCCACACGCTCACAACATTGACATTCCGTGGCTTTGTTTTCTTGGAGAGGCTAAATGGCCCGTAAATAAAATGGGTTTTCAACCAAGATTTTTTTATATTTGAAAAGAGAGCATATGAGAGATATTTGGTGTGGAACAGGATATGGGAGCAGTACACCATTTGATAATAGGAAATAAGGGGCTCTTCCCATCGATAAACTTCCTGGCTTTGTGTTGCATAAAGAGGGACATGGACAACCATTTCTCACAGTGAAGCCACTGTGACCATGAAATATAACTCAGTTTCCACCTTTCATTTGCTCCATGGCTCAAGCTGGTCCCTCCATCCTTCTCACACTAGCAAATTCCAACAGTGAGTGCCATGCATGGCAAAAAAAACCGTTTCCCTCCTTCCAGACATGGTGTGATCCTTCTGGGGAGCAAGGTGCAAAACCATCTTAAAGGGATTATAGACAAATCCTAGTGGGTATGATCATTGACTAGGAGATAATTAGGGCTCTCCATTAAACAACTTTTCATTGTAGTAAACTATTCTTTGAATTTTCCCAATAACAAGTAGAAAGTACTTTTATATCATGTACTAAAATAAATTTCAATCCAACTGAAGAAATCTCACATCAACCCAAGGAATCTCTCAAAGGCAATTCAAAATGAGGTCAATAAAAGAACTAGTAAACTTTTTATACAAAATATTGAAGAACTATGTCAAGAAAGAACTCAAGTAGATTGTAAAGTCATCTTCAGGAAACACAGGAAGGCCAACTTTTCCCAAGAAAGTTAAGCAATTCCTTTCTGAGAATATGTTTGTCAAGCCATGAGTTTTCCAATAAATTCAAATTGAAAACAAAACAAACCAGGAACTCCAACATCACCTATTTTGTGTGTGCCCTGTTATGTCAACACATTCACCTATTTCTAAGCAGACAGAAGAAAAATATCATTTCTGGATAACCAGAACCAAATATTTTTAATAAAAAATTGGGGACAAATAAAAATCCTTACAACAACTATGACTTGAATCAAAAATTCTTTCTGTCTTCCTCCTTCTCTTCCTTTGGCCCACTCCAGAATACTCTTATCTCAAATGATTGCTTGGCTTTTATCTGGATGAAAGGGAGGATGAGAAAGAAATATTTCAATGAAGAAGATTTTCTTTGTTTCTTTACCCGAGCTTTAGGGTTTTGAGAAGGGGGAAGAGGACTGATGTCTATGGGCCGTGGCTTGGGTTCTCCCCTGGATGAGCATTTTGGCAGGAAATCCTCCTGAGTCGTGCCGCCTGCTTCCAGAGGTGCTCAGAGGAGGCAGAGCTAGTACCCTGGATACACTGAACCTGGAAGGTTAATGCTACTGAAATTTGAAACTTGGAATCTGTTTCCATGTCATTGCAAATGGACAGATGAATTTCAAATTTCGCCCCCCCCCCAAAAAAAAAGAATCAAACTACTATACCCTAAAGATAACTAAATGAACTAATGAAATGTTCAGGGTCATCAGAGGACCCCAGTCACTCTTGAAGTATGGTTACAATCTCTCCCCTCAGAAAATGGAATCACCCTTTCTCTTTCTCAGTATTCAAACAAAGGGAACCCTCTTTCCCCAAAAGGAGACACCATATCAACAAGGAAAGCAACCCAGATCTTGCTTCCAAGTGGATTTTCAGCTGGATATTTGTATTAGCTTTCCAACTCCCACCCTGCAGGGCAGTGAGTATATGCCATCCCACTAAACACTAGAATCACCTCCCAGGCATTGTGACATTTCCAAATTCTCCCTGAGAGGTAGTCCTGCTGAGAACTACTGCATTTAACTAAGCTAGACTACTCACCAGCTCTAAAACACTCCACACAATCCTGGATTGCCTCTGGATTGCTGCATATTCTGTTCCCTATAACTAAAATATTCATCTGACCTTTTTTCCTTGCCTGCTGAATTACTATTCACCTTTCCTAACTCCAAAAAGGCCTTCCCACTCTCCCCACACCACTCTTGCTATGCTCCATTTTGAATATTGCATATAGTAGCCAATGGGTTCACGTACAAATAACTAAAAACCTGCCTAGCAGTGGGTGTGAACCAAAAAACAAATGTGAAGTCCGGAAGGGGGTGGATTTAACACTGTTTCAGCAGCTCAATTTTATTATCGAAAATGCTTGCTTTCTCCCTCTTTCAGCTCAACCATCCTCAACATTTTGGCTTTTCATCCTCTTGCTAATTGTCTCATGGTTGCAAGAAGGCTGCTAGTGCTCTAGCATCATGCCCTCACATAACTGTTTCAGTTAGCAAAGAGGGCGGAGGCCAGAGGGTTTCTCCTAAACAAGTTCTGTCTGTTTATCTAGGAAGCAAATCTGTCCCCAAATATACCTTCCATGTCTCAGTAGCCAAAATTGTCAACATGCCCCAAAAGAAGCTGAGTAAGGAAGTGCATGTCTATCGAGGGAGAATATATGCAGTTTATCGTATCGGTTATACTTGAACAACACTGTTAAAATTTTCACAACTAAGGTACCAGCAACACAGTTCACTGTAGATTAAGATACCATTGTTTAAAAAATAAAATTGCTCCTTAGCATATTGATAGCATGTAATTACTATATTTGGAATTTAAGAATGCCCTAAAATGGGAAAATGCTGAAACTATCCAGTTCTCTGTCGTTCAAAGTTGTGTCCCTATTCTCTGTTCCTTGGGGATACTGGACCACTAAAACTAGATGATGATAATAAAAATTACTGTTTACATTTTACATACCACTTTGTGAAGTCTCTCATTTTTTTTAATTTTAAAAAATATATATTTATAATGATTTCAGAAAGGAAGGGGGAGGAAGAGAGAGAGAGAAATATCAATGATGAGAGAGAATCATTGATTGGCTGCCTCCTGCATGATCAGCGATGGAGCCCACAACCCGGGCATGTGCCCTGACTGGGAAGCAAACCCTGACCTCTTGGTTCATAGGTTGATGCTCCATCACAGAGCCATGCTGTCTGGGCCTCTCATTTTATCTTAACATCTACCCTGGAGGTGTAGTATCCCTCATCTACAAGGGAGAACAGAGGGTCGGAGGGTAAATCCCTAGCCCAAGTCCACAAAGCTTAAGGAGCCTACATGAGGCTTCCCCCCAGGTCTATTGTCCACCTGCTCCCATAATGCCCTGCTCTCTTTCTCCCTGGGGCCACTCTGAGCTAGAAATACCCAAAATTTGGGGTAAGGCCCCATGAAATCCCTTACCCTACTACTCCACAAGAAACAAATAAGCTCCCCCACCTCCCTCCAAGTGATGACAGAATCAGTCCAGTGTCTAGGTCCAAGCATGAGTCAGGACATAGTCTTTCTAGCCACTGACATTTCAGGATTTCATATTGGGCTGAGAGGACCCAATTTCTTTCCAAAGGAGAGATAGTAAGCATTTGGTTAGTAGCATGAAGTCCAGTGAGTATAAATAGAAGTGTTTATTGAGGGTCCGAAATGGGTTGGTTTCTAAACAAAACACAAAAATCAGATGTTACAGAAAATGTAGGCGCTTCTGTCACCAGTGTGTGAAGAAAATGTAAAAGTAGACTCGGACGTGTGCCAAGTAAAGATAACAGATGCAGGCCATTTTTAAACTGAAACAATTATGCCCTGTTATTAAGAACATTCATAGAAATGTTCCCTGAATGTTTATAAGGTGTTTACTCAGTTTGTATCCTGGAAATCAGGACATCTTGGTACTGAAAATATTTCATGCCCAGCAGTTCAGCAAAACCACTATTTCTTCGGTTTATAGCCTCTCTTAATCTCTTTGTGGAAATCTCCAGACCTCAACTCCATTCCTTGAAATTTTACAGGGCACAAGAGGAACAGAAATCAGCTCAAAATGAATATGTGTATTCAGAATGCATTGAGACTGTTCCAACTTTTCAAGGACCTCATACAAATTAATCTTCTTAAGGGCCCTAGTGGTCTCTGAATCACGGCTGCTGCATCTCCCCACTTCTCAGCACCCCAACTGTATTCTCCTGATAGGAATAACTGCCAGATCATTAGGAAAGAAAAAGTTTATTGAGTCCAATCCGGGAGGGCGAGCATAAGGTCAGGAGCAGGTACCACCAATTTTACACAATCCTTGCATCTGCACCCGTTTGATTTAAGGCCATAGTGGAATGCATTGGTGAGCATTGCATTATAAAAAGTGGCTAATATCATATTATCTCAAATTTATTATGATTCAGTCAGAAGTGAATTGTGCCTGGCAGGCATAGCTCAATGGATGAGTGTCAAGCTATGAGCCAGGAGGTCACAGTTCAATTCCCAGTCAGGGCACATGCCCAGGTTGCGGGGCTCGGTCCCCAGTGTGGGGCATGCCGATCAATGATTCTCTCTCATCATTGATGTTTCTATCTCTCCCTCTCCCTTCCTCTCTGAAATCAATAAAAATGTATTTTTTTAAAAAAAGTGAATTGGCCCTAGCTGGTTTGGCTCAGTGGATAAAGCGTCAGCCTGTGGACTGAAGGGTCTCAGGTTCAATTCCGGTCAAGGGCATGTACTGCCTTGGTTGCAGGCTTGATCCCCAGTAGGGGACGTGCAGGAGGCAGCCGATCAATGATTCTCTCTCATCATTGATGTTTCTGTCCCTCTCTCCCTGTCCTTTCCTCTCTGAAACCAATAAAAAAATATATATTTTTTTAAAAGTGAATTGTACATATGCCATAGCCAATGAGCTGATACGGCGGCGAGAGAAAAAGGGGTCTTGAAAAATAGCCATTGTCTTTAATGGTTTGCTTCGGTGGAAGAAAAAATGCTTTCATGTTAAAACTATCTTTCCTGTGGCACGGATGACCAAATGGAAATTATTAGAAGAAGAACAACAACAAAAAGAAGCAAAAGGAAGTTGGGCCTGATGTGTTAGGATAGTGGTAAAATAAAGAAATCATTTAGGATCTCCAAGAAGAAAACAAACGTTAGACATGCGGAATAAACCATTCAGGAGTTTCAAGTTCCTAACAAAAACAAAAACAAAACACATAATCCACGGAGCAGCCTTTATTGAGATCGCACCTCTATCTGGAGTTGGCAACCTTTTGAAATGGATCCAGTGGCTTGTCCCCGGCCCCTCTCATGAATAAGGGCGGGAAGGGGCAGGGGGGGACCTTATTCGGGGTGACAATTGAAAGCAATTTACAGGCCACCAAAAACTTTCTCACGTTCCTTTTTAGAAGGCAAGTTGGGCATTAGTGTTTTTTCTATACCAATTTTGGCATCCCCCCCCACCAGAAATTTAAAAATCCCTGTCGATATATCTGAATAACTGATCCTACCACTCCAAGGGCCAGTAACTCATGAAGCTGATAGGAACATCAGAAGCCCCTCTCAGCCCACAACCAGGACCCCAGATTGTAGCTTATCCCTCCGTTACTATGTTCTTTGCCACGGTTGTCATTCCCGGAAGTGCCCTAGAACACTGGAAACAGAGATGTTACTTCTTCAAAGAGTTGAAGACTAGGGCCCCGAGGCGTCCGTCCTCAGAGCGGCCTCAGAGCTGGGAGCGCAGGTACAGTGTGCACATTTCTTTGCCCTCTTTTATTCTAGAGGCCTCTCTGGAGCTTACAGGCCCACTGGATGCTTTTACCTGGGTTCTGTTTTGTTTTCTCTGAGTCTTGCTATTTGCCATGTGGTTCAATATTCTAAATGGCCTTTTAAAATATGTATGGGTGAAATAGCATGATGTCTGAGATTTGCTTCAAAATATCCCAGGGAATGGGGAAGCAAGAGTGGCCGTGAGTTGGTAATTTCTGAACCTGGACGATGGGTACAAAGGGGGTTAGCACATTTTTCTTTCTACATTGGTATATGTTTAAAGTTTCCCATCGTAAAAGGTATTTAAATATTATTATGAGGACGTAGTGTTAGTGTGGGTTTTGTTTGGGTCTGGCTTGGTTTCGGAGAATTTGCAAGTAGCTCTGGATGGTGGTAGCAGGGTGGCCCTTTGCAGACGAGTCAGGATACCGACACTTCGTTTTATTGTGAACAGAAGCTGCTACCGATTCAGGGGCCAGAGCCAATGCTAAGTCCTATAAAACCCGTGCCGTGGGATTCCCCCTGGGGCAGAATTCCATCCATTGCTCAGGGAAGGCTATGGAAAGAGCCCTAGGCTCCTCCAACCCCGTGCCTGCAAGGGACCACTCGCAGGGGATTAGCTGGTGGAGGAGGAGAGAATGTTCCAGTCCATGGACAGGAGGGGAAGAGAGGGAGAGAGAGGAAGTGGCCCGAGGGACACCCAGCTCCCAGGAGAACTCTTCTTCTGGGCTTGAAAGTGAAAAGTGATGTCCCTCCTGGGTGTCTGTCACCAGTCTGGCAAACGATGAGCTCCAAAGTCTATCTCTTAACTGGTAGTTAGTACATGACAGAACTCAGGAGGTGGGCGGACCATCAAAGGGTGAGATCTTTACAAATAAAATTAGGATTTCCACCACCCCCTGCCCAGTGAGTGGTCTTGCAAACTCACAAGGGTCCTGCTGTCAAAATTAAACATAAACCAGGCTTGAAATCCCCCCAAGCAGACAGCCATTTAAGCTGAAACTAAATCGCGCTTATTTGATGGACATAAGAGAAATTTAACTCAGGTTATTTCCTGTAAATGCTTGTGATGTTCACAAAAGAAACTTAAGGCATCTTCCTAGAATGGCATAAGATATCACTTTTCACCAACCCCGTTCCAAATGGAAACTCCATTGTCATAGCCAATCATCGCGAAGCTTAAACAGCCTTCTGATTTTGACTTTATAAGCCATCCCGTACTGTCGTGCCTCTGAGCCTCACATCAGTTCTAGATCTACAGATTCCCAACTCACGAGCTATTCTTGGGTGCACAAAAAACTCTTACTAAATACTATGTTACTGATCTGGTGTTGATTTTTACTATTACTGGGTTTTCGGCATTACCCTCCTCCCAATACCAGTTTGGAGACCATTGACCTGACTATTGCTCCCTTCGAAGCTGGCATAGATTCTGCAGACCATGCTGGTGTTCAGTGGAACTGGGGTGTTTCGGGAGCTTGGATGAAGTAAATAAGGTTATACATCATAATGGGTTGTCTAGGTACAGACCAACATTCTCACTGCCTTCCAGCTACATTTTGGGGCACTAGGATACCCTGCTTGTGCTCATATACTCATTTGTTCTCTGGAGAACTTTGTCTTGCATTGTCAGAATCAAAGAGGTGCCAAGGAGTGGAGGGATCATTCACAATATTATCCTGGGACAGTGAGAACTCAGGAGGAAACAGGAAGACCCTTCAGTGTGAACCATGGTTAATGGATGGGACCAGGAAACATTCTCAGTACACAGGTGTCTTCTGCCATGCCGTCTTCTTAGATGCTAAAAATTAATGACTTTAGAAAGACCTGACCAGCAACAATCAACAGCCTAAGTTGTAAATAAAAATGAAATGCCTATATGAATGGACACACAACATGTAGGATTCCCCAGATAATAGACTATTATTTGCACATAAAAGGGAATGAAGTCCTTATACCTGCTACAAGAATGAACCTTGAAAACATTACGCTAAGGGAAGGAAGCCAGTCACAAAAGGCCACATATTCTATGATTCCACTTATCTGAAATGTCCAGATAGGCAAATCTATAGAGACAGAAAGTAGATTCGTGGCCGCCTGGGGCTGGGGAGCCAGAAGAGTGAAGGGATAGAGGAGCCATAGCTAGAAGACAAGAGGTTTCTTCCTGAGGTGATAAAAAATGTTCTAAAATTTACTGGGGGACAATTACCCCTACCTGTGAATATGCTGACAACCATTGAATTATACATTTTAAATGCATGTTAACTGTATGGTAAACAAACTGTATCTCAGCAAAGCTGTTTTTTTTTAAACAAAACTAGAAAGATGAAATGCCTAATCCACACACATCATAATCAGCCCACCGGAAAACAGTTCCTGGAATATTATTTCCAGATTGTACATTGGTCATGAAACCAACTTAGTACATTGCGTTGAGCATCTATATATATAAAAGCCCAGCGAGGGAGCAGCAGAACAATCAGAACTAACATCGGTGGCTATGATGTGCACTGCGGCAGCCAACCAGCCTGATCCGGCCCCAAATCGGCCCCAACACTTCCATCGGGGCAGGCCGACCCCACCCATGCACGAATTCGTGCACTGACCCTCTAGTTTTTAAATAATAAAATTAAAACAAAATGGAACATAACATCATCCCCTTGTAAAGCTTGAATTTTCTCTTGGTGTTTTGTGCCCTGAGTCATGATGTGCTCACTCAAAGTCATGTGACCGTGCTTTGTAAAGATTCTGCAGGTAACCTGCTTTCTTCTCGGGTCTGAGCAGTCTATATCTTTGTCTCACAGCCTTAGACAGTTCTAGGTTTGCCACTTCAGTCATCACTGTCTAGGGTCAACACTTTCACCCAATTTTTCTTGTATTGCCTCCCAAACTAGCACACTTGACATGTGGGTCTGTGAAAGGTCAATCCCAATTTCCCCATCAGTACTAATGACAGAAATGCTTTATTCTCCCAAACAGCTGTTCTGCCAGCCCCTCTTCTAGCATGCTGGGGCATCTGCCTGCCTCCGTATGAAATCCATGCTTGCTGATTGTGCAAGGTTCCATGCCAGGGAAATGAGCAAGCCATACTCTCAGAACCAAGGTGCTCCTAGGAAGTCCCTTGTTTCTAGTCATCTTTTTACTTATTGATTCAATACATATCCTTTGACTGCCTGCCATGTGCCTGGCACAGGGACATACAATAGTGAAGAAGACAGGAATGGCCTTATCAGATGTCAGAGTCCAGTCATCAGAGAGAGATACTGTCTCGAGTACTTTCTAGAAGTGACAATCAACGGCTGCGTGACCTTTGGCAAACTATCCCACTCCACCACACTCAAGTCTGTTGGCTCAGAAGCTGGGTTTTCTGGTCTGCTGAGAATTGTGGGATTTTAGAGCTGAAAGGCCCTTACAGAACAGCTCCCCCGTTTTAGTGATGAGGAAATGGGGGGACATCCAGAGGGGACATCCTTTGCTCACTGACCCAGAACCAGCCAAACGCATACCTTCCAGCAACCCCATTTCCACCCATAATAAAGCTGACTATGGCCTCTGTATTAAGAATTGAGAGGCCTTCAAAGAAGGTGCCTTCCATCCTGAACTTGTCAGAGAGATGGTTGTGCAAAATGCTCAACCAAATGAAAAGAACCAAATGGGAAAAGCTAATGAGAAAAGAACCAGTCATATGTGGATCTCACCGAAGGATTTTCAGCAACACAAAGGCCTGGGAATGAGAACAGCAGGGGCCCGGCTACCAGGAGCCTTCCCCTCAAGCCTCCTAATAAATGTCCCTTTTCCTTTTTTGAAGTTTAAGTGCTCACTAAGAAATGGCCTTCTGGGCGCCAGGATCCCCTCTGGAAACAATAGCCATGTTCCAGGGCCTGGGTCCTCAGTGTGTGTTTGGTGGGTGGGTTATTTGCTTGATTGACTGGATGGATGAATGGGTGATTTTTCCCTCCTTCATGCTCTTAAAATCCTGGCCAGCAGGCTAGGAGCTCTTGGTCTAGCTTCCCCAATTCCCAGCCATTTCCCTTAAAGTCTGTCCCATTAAACATGAAATCCACAGAACACACACCGTGCTACTTTTTCTCTCCCCTAATAAATCAGGTAAATTACCTCCTTTGTTTTTAGGACCATTTCAAGTTCACTTTTAAGATTCTTTGTTAAGGTTTTATTTATTTTGTGACTTAATAGAGATTTAATCCACTTTTCAGCACACAATCGTATCACAATATCCCTGAATTGTTCGCTCGTATTATTAAAATTGAGGAGAAAGGTAGTTTTCCTCCGACTCGGCCCTGATCATTTCCAGACTGCGTGTGTCTCCCTGGCATTGGAGCCCACCTGAGTTTATAAGGCCCATTAAAATAAATAACAGTTTGGTCTGCAAAGGATTGGCCTGTGTTAATATATGCATAAGGAGATCAATGTTTATCTCCACTTTCTAGAAACATAAGAGTCTTCTACAAATATGTTTATACACAGCAGAAACCATGTGAATCTCCTGGTAAATGTTTGCCTTCCCACTCCTGGGATATGTTGGACACCAGATGGCTTGGTCAAAACAAAATCACACACACACACACACACACACACACACACACACACACACACACAAGTTTGCACACTGTGCCTCCCCATTTTCTTTCGGAAATTTTTTTCTCCTTTCATGCCTGAGAAAGAATGTAGAAATACTTAGAATAATGACCAGTGTGTTCTCTGTTTACTGCTGCTTTGCCTCACTAGAGATTAACTCATAAAACTTTACTCCAAATTAAACAAACTCAGGCACTCCTTGCAGCCAGTCGAAAGCCGCTCCTTAGACCGAAGGAAATCTTGACTTCAACCCTGAGAGGTTAAATGGCCCCCTCTATGGGAACATAGCAGGGTCTCTCTTTTCCTTTGCTCTGCCTGTCCGGGAGGTGCCAAAATTCTAGTCTGGACCCTGGCATCCATGGCACTTCATCTGGAATTAGAATGGAAGCTGCAGGAATCGCAGAAAAACTATTTTAAAACACTAACATCTCTCCTGCTGTTTTAAAAATAATTATCTGATTGATACAATTACAGTTATTTAGAGAATCAGACAATGAAGGATTTACCAACAGACAGGCAACCGTTGACTGTGGCGGAAAACTTCCAAAGGAAACCATGTCTTTAACCCATCTAGGCGCTCTCTCGCCATCCTTATTCAGCCACCACTTCTCTGGGGATCATTAGATGTTGTCTTTGAAGAATCCAAATGAGAGACAGCGCATAAAATAAAACCATCCAGGTCTATGCCTCGCGCATGGTAACTTCTCAGTGGATATGAATTCCGCTGGGACCCCAGACTTGAGACTGTAATCTAAAGAGGCATGTAAGAGACCTTGAGAAAGAAAACAAAGAGGCCCAAGGTCATGTCGTGCTGGCCCTGACCTCAGCAGCCTATTTGTCTTCCTCTCCACAGCGCTTGGGTTTCACAGTCTCCAGCCCCCCAGACAACATTTTTACCTGGAAGACGCTGGGGGGGGGGGGGGGCGAAGAGGAGGGGCGTGTAAATGGAGAGGGGTATTTACAAAGATCATTTGATGCAAGTCCCTGCTTCCTACTCCTCGAGGGTCTGCTTATTTTCAAGCATGCCCGCCTGGAGCCATGGTGTGTTTTTGTGTGGTCCGGTTCCCGTTTTATGGGTTGTTGCTGTACTCTGGAATCCCTGGAATACTTCAATTACAAAAATTACCATGCGCTGGGTCCTTTCGGGCTGACAACACTGCTTTCCTTTCTGCCTAAGCTGGGTTGTGTTTGTTTACGTAGGAAATGTACTCTTTCTGAACATTCAGACTATTTCAACATCCACTTAGATAGCCCCATTAAATTAGGAGGTTAAGAAAATTAAGAAGGGAGGCAGGAGGAGGACAAAGAAAATACCTCTTGAGATTCTAAGAATCTGGCTCAGGACAAACTTAGGGATTCAGACGCTGTTTTTCTTTTTGGCGTCCGGACAAAGCTCTGCTTGTCCCCGGCAGGCACGAGCACTACCCCATTCGGACCCGCGGTCACGTTGTGCAAAGTGATTTTCCTGTTTAAACTCTCTGCTTTCTTCAATGTTATCTTTTCAAAGGAGCATTAGATAACCCTATGTCCCCAGACTATATCCTATTTGTTTGAATAGGAAATGCTAATATTTTTCTACATGTTTGGTATGGGTGTCGGTGATAACTCGGTGTGGTGGTTAAGACAGGTCCCCTTTAAGCTCTGGGAATCTCATTGGCTGGCTCCCAGGAGACAGAAGGTTCATGGTAATTTTGAATAATGACCTCCATAGCTATGTGCGTTATCTCTGTTATTTAGCAAGTGCAAAAGAAGTTAGATTTACCTTTTCTATATGAAATCCTTGTCGTTTTAAATGTTTCCTTTCATGAGGGGTTTTTCTTCTTCATTTCTCTCCTTCACCTCCACGCCCGTATTCTCACACGCCTTCCATCCGGCCCACTGCCAAACCAAGTTTCCGAACTCCCCTCAACCTCTATTTAAAGACCCTTGTTTCATTCATCATTAACCCTAATGATCTCTGCCTGGTTCATCTGTCTACATTCTCATTGGTCTAAGAAGGCAATGCCTGTCGCCCCAGACCTTCCCTAGTTGTGTTCAGGACCCTGTATCCAACAGGGAAGGAAGCAGGAACAGCAGCAGAGACATTTCTCAAACAATCAATTTCCATGCAACAAGCTCTCTACTGGGACACAACTTTGTCCTCCACAGCCAGCGTTGGCCCATCCAAAATGTTTAAGCGTGAAGCTTGTCATTAGGAGCCCACACTCCATTTTTCAGTACCTTGTCTTCAAACACACTGGGACGGTACCCAACGCCATCTTGCTTCCCTCTATGAAAAACTACTTTTAGAAAATCTAGAATTGTGCATTTACATCTTTTATTTTATTTTATATTTCAATTACAGTTGACATTCAATATTATTTTGTCTTTGTTTCAGGTGTACAGCACAGTGACTACATAATCATACACTTTACAAAGTGTTCCCCCTGACATTTCCGGTACCCACATGGCCCCATACATAGTCATTACAACATTATTGACTATATTCCTATGCTGGACTTCACCTCCCTGTGACTATTTTGTAACTACCAATTTGTACTTAATCCCTTCACCTTTTTTTCCAGCTCCCCAACCCCTTGCCCCCAGGCAACCATCAGTCTGTTGCCTGTTATCTATGAGTTTATTCCAGTTTTGTTTGTTCATTTGTTTTGTTCTTTAGATTCTACATATAAGTGAAACCCTCTAGGTCCATCCATACTGTCACACATGGTAAGATTTCATTCTTTTTTACAGCCAAGTAGTGTAAAGTATGACAGCTTTTTTATCTACTCATCTACTGATGGGCACTTGGGCTGCTTCCAAACCTTGGTTATTGTAAATAATGCACATATTCTTTCAAATTAGGGTTTCTTCGGATATATACCCAGAAGTGGAATCATTGGGACATAAGGCAGTTCCATTTTTAACTTTTTGAACGTCCATACTATTTAGCATGTAAACTTAAGTTGGTATGTTCCCTCTCCCGGGGAAACTCAGATTTCAGCCCCACATCTAACTGAAGAAGGAAGATCTGTCCCCTCTCATTTCACCCATCAGTGCTCAGGTGGCAGAGGTCATGCTTAAGGCAACAAGACACATTCATTGTCACCAAAAGGCACCACAAGAGTGGCCTGCTTAAACCCAACGCGTTAAAGCTAAGAATCTTTGGTGCTAAATGAGAACATTCCTTTCCTGCCACTCTACTTGAAACCAGTAGCATTAGCTAATACCCGCACACACAAGTGAGTAGCATGCTTGCTCCCTATTGACAAAGGACAAAAAAAACAATGAGCAGACGCAGGCTAACGGTACACTCAGGAAGCCCCGGCCTCGGCCCTTCACTGCACAGGCCCTTCCAGGACCCAAGGAGAGGGCCTCACAGTTTTGTACTCATGATTTTACATTCTTTTTAACGAGGCTCACAAACTATATAACCTTTAGGCCTCACCAAACCTAGGTCCACCCTTTCATGGATTGAATTGTATTCCCACAAAATTCATGTCTTGAAGCTCTGATCCCCAATGGGACTGGATTTGGAAATAGAGCCTTTAAAGAAGTCATTAAGGTTAAATGAGGTCCTAAAGCTGGGCCCTAAGCCTACATGACTAGTGTCCTTACAGAGGAGGGATGCACTCACCCAGGGGAAAGGCCACAGAAGGACACAAGCAAGAAGGCTGCCATCTGCAAGTTCACGTGTGACATCTCAGGAACATGCCCACAACTTGATCTTGGACTCCTAGCTATTAGAACTGTAAGAAAATGACGTTTGGTCGTTGAAGCCACCCACTCTGAGGTATTCTGGTGTGAGAGCCCTAGAAGACTAATAAACACCCCCTAGATTACGCTTTGGGAGAGAACCAAGATGGCGGCATAGGTTAAAGCTGGAGTTTGCCGCCTCGAACAACCATTTCAAAAGTGAAACTAAAAGACGGAAGGGACATCACCCAGACCCACAGGAACGCTGGCTGAGTGGAAGTCCTACAACTAGGAGGAAAGAGTAACG
>NW_006383016.1:3302216-3319864 GCF_000327345.1 Myotis davidii | reverse complement strand
GTCAGGAACATGCCCACAACTTGATCTTGGACTCCTAGCTATTAGAACTGTAAGAAAATGACGTTTGGTCGTTGAAGCCACCCACTCTGAGGTATTCTGGTGTGGGAGCCCTAGAAGACTAATAAACACCCCCTAGAAATTAGGAACCATTCTTTAACCTTTTACTAGCAAATTTTGTTACTGATAGCATTCAGTGCTAACAGAAGTGTAGTAAAGCGGGTAATCACATACATAATTATAATACTGCTGACAGCACATAATTCATGAAAATGCTCATTCTCATTGCCCTGGTTAATCCCTCTGCTGGGAATCTACCATAACCAAATAACCCAAAATATTTTTAACTACACACAAAGAAGCTCATTAAAGTATTATTTACAATTCTTGCCTATAACTAGAAGCTCCCCTTTCCCATGAGTCACAAGTTGTGTGGCCTTTGGATTTCTGGGAGAATCTACCAGACTTGTGCAGATCCCCAAATTGAACCATATATCTTCATATGAAATTGTGTTCGTTTATTTGCAAACAGTAATTTTTTCCACTCCAACATGCATACCCCCTTGCAATGTGATATTGCTTCTCTACCCATCAAGAGGTAACATTTCTTTATCTACCATTTCATCTGAACTTAGGTCGCTTGGCTGGCCTATGGAACATTAGCAAATACGATACAAGTTTATGATTGAGAAATGCTGCATGTGGATTTTGCTTTCTCTTTCTAGACTTGAAACCATGAGATCCCACCATGAACTCGATCTTGCCTGCTAGAGAGGCCATGCGTTAAAAAACCAAGATACTCTGGTCAACAGCCTGCCAACCCCCAATATGTGGTTGAATCCATCCTGGGCCACCCACCCCAGCCCAGAATTCTCCCAGCCTTCTCAGCCAACCATAGAACCATGAGCTAAATAACAAGTGTTGGTTGTTTGAAGCCTATAAATTTTTGGTGGTTTGTTAGGCAGCAAAAACTAATATAATAACTTTCCCCATGAAATGCATATGGGGTAAAGAGAGAATAGACAAACTAAGTTAATATCCCAATATTGGGAAATTAGTTTATGAACTGGCTGACAAGTTCCTGGACTCCAATCTTATGAGTCCAATTCTTTCCAATGCTTCAATAAAATTATGAATTATCATATAGTCTGGGCATTTGGAATTTCTTGAGAATAGCTGAAATCTTGAATGATAAACCTACAAATGTCCCTGGTCTGGTGTACTCTAAAACTGGAAATGATAAAAATGCTTTACATTCTATGCTTTCCCTCAATTAAGCCACTTAAAATTATGGCTATGAAGACAATACAGAAACATAGAAACATGCAATATTAAATGAAAAGAATAAGATACAAATGTGTGCTTAGGTTATGAGGACAAATATTTAAAAGAAAAATAGATAACTGGTTATGCTGAAGGAAAAGACTATAAAAAATTAGGCCTAAATACATTAGGAGCTGCTTTAGGGTATGGGATTATGAGTAAATTTCTTTCTTTTCTATAATTATATTACCTTTATAAATTTAAATTTTAATATATAATCATTTTTTTAATTGACCCCTCTGTTTGCTTTATCATGTGTAACCTTGGTAGCATATAAATGCTTTCTGGTAGTTTAAAATCATAATATCCCAGAAGGTGAAAATAACTATCATTTTCTGATTTATTTGTATGTTATTAATATTGCTCTAGAGCAGTGGTTCTCAACCTTCTGGCCCTTTAAACACAGTTCCTCATGTTGTGACCCAACCATAAAATTATTTTCGTTGCTACTGTTATGGATCGTCATGTAAATATCTGATATGCAGGATGGTCTTAGGCGACCCCTGAGAAAGGGTCGTTTGACCTCCAAAGGGGTCGCGACCCACAGGTTGAGAAAAGCTGCTCTAGAGTTTTACCTAAATCTGTTTAAACCCAATTTAAACCAACTTTGGGGAAAGGGTAAGTCTAACCTCAGTTAGACTACAAATTACTAAAACCTCCTGCTGAGATCCAGTTTGATTCGGATCTAAGCTGAGTAGAGGCAATCATGTTGCCCCCTTTTTAGGCCATAGCTGCCCTGAAAAATGGCTCCAGGCCCAGTTATTTAGAGCAGAATGAGTAGACCTTAGCTATTTTCCAGAGAAAATATAAGCCTAAAGCCCCTGCTAACTCTCTTCTACCTTCCCCCACCTCCTTGATGTTCAAATTGCCTCCGATTTGGCCAGTGGGAACCCTTTTGAGCTGGTTCCAGTATTCTTTTGACATATCTCTATCATTTTAGTGAGCACTTCCTTCCTCTCCGGAACAATAAAATCAGTCAACTTTATATTTTCTTCCCCTGCCCCAGCCCTGGAGTCAGCCGTTTCTCCAGGGAGCCCTGGTTTCCTTTCATTGGGATGACATTTAGAAATCAAAACTGGGGTGCCAGTGTGCTCACAGCTAACTGGAGTGTCATTCCTTTTAGAATTTAAAACATTTTAAAAAATTTTAATGATATCATGAATTGATATTGACACTTCTAATTCCAATCCAACCCCATTGGTTCTTCCTTGCTTTCCCCATTCCATTTCTGACTTTTTCCCTCTACATTTAGAACCCTGACTCCAGGCAACACCAACCCATTTACTTATTTGATTAATTCTATAAATGCATTTAGTTTCCATTTGAATATATTCTCCCTTGGGCATTTTGTAGTTTCGGTCATGGTTTTGTCTTTTTTTTTCTGTCCTTAGTAAAATGAATTCTTATATTTCTTCCTGTTTCTTGTCCATTTTTTATGCTTAGTTTTTTAATATATGTATTGATATGTTCATTTGAAAACACTCAATTCAACTTGTAGTATTGTCTTCTTCTGCTTCACAGTTGGATTTTGGGGGAGTTTTTATTCACTGAAATATCTTGTTCTTACAGTAGTATTATACGTAGTTGATTGGATTTTTTTCTATTCCTAGGCATTTTGTGGGCAAGTTTTCTATATAAAAAACACTGTTCTCTGTTACTATAATGAAGTATAGCATCTTTAATAGCTAATAGTGGTGATGATGGTGGTGGGGTGGACTGGGAGTGGTTAAGATGTCTTATTTCTTTAAGTTCCTGCAGATTTCTTATTTTTACTTCCAACTTCTTTCTTGTCCTTCCTTGGTACATCTCCAAGGGACATTTCTTCTTCTCTACTTTTTTTCTGATTTTTTTCCCATAAACAGTGATTCTTCAATGCTGACACCTCTGCCTACTCTAGGTACTTCATGTAGGTGGAATCATAGAATATTTCTTTTTTGTGTGTCTGCTTATTTCTCTTACCATAATGTTTTCACAGTTCACCCATGTTGTCGCATGCATCAGAATTTCAAGCATTTTTATGGCTGAATAACATTCCATTGTATGTATATAGCACATTTTGTTTATCCAGCCATCTGTTGATGGACACTTGGGTTGTTTCCATGGCGGTTGGGAACAATGCTGCTGTGAACATTGGTGTGCAAGCTAACCCCTTCCTGGAAGGTTCCAGTCCAGCTCTGTAGCCTTAAAGTCCAGACACTGAGCTGGGTGGAGGGACAGTGCCTGGCAAATAGAAACGGACAACTGGCAGCAAGCAAACGGTTAAAGTTTTGGCTTGAAATTTTATAAGCTTAGTTCCCCTCCCTTTGTTTTTGCAGGGCAGACCTCTTCTTGGAATCAAGTTCAGCTCTTAGAACCACCCCATGGGCGGCTGATGAACAAAGCAATAAAGCTGACCCAATCCTGCTCCTTTCCATATTAATGGGGCCATTTGCTGTTAAGGAATTGAAAGTCTTACCACTGAGTGACAGTTGTTCAATATTCTAATTACATAAACTTTTGTGTTATGGTTTTGCCATTTGACATATTGGGTTTCATAATATGATTGAATTTGTATGTTGGAAACATGTTTATTAATGGAGACTGACAGGGTTCTAGTACGAATTTATGTTAAGCTGACTGAGTTTTGTGGGAAATCCACAGTGATAGTTGGGGGAGGCTAGAGTTCTAACTGACCAGAGTCTTTTCTGTTTAAGTTTCACAAGAAACTTTCTTGGAGATGAAACTCACGTTTTCACTCATTTGCACACAGTGTGCAATGATTGGATGTGAGATGAGGGAAGACTGGCTCAAAATAGGAACTTGCTGAGGCCAAAAGTCAACAGAATTGCTCTGTAAAGAGATTATCCAAGCGTGGGGGGCGGGGGAGGGGGATAGAAAAGCACTTAAATGGCCTGATTTTTTTTTCACAATGGTGATGGGAGGAGAGAGGGTAAATGGTGATGGAAGAAGGGAGGGTAAATGGTGATGGAAGAAGAGAGGGTAAATGGTGATGGGAGGAGACTTGGGGTGGTGAACACATAATACAACATACAGATGCTGTGTTACAGAATTGTATACCGGAAACTTACATAATTTTATTAGCCAATGACACTCTAATAAATTCAATTAAAAAAAAACCCACAAATGGGTTATAATTCTTTAAATAAAATAGGAATCAATGAGTAATGAATAAAACAGAGAGAAAAGGAAGAGAAGGGAAGACCCTTCCTTAAAGTAGAATGCAGGCTAATAAAGGGACACAGTCCTCCCCTCACACTCTTTATCCAGGTGAGTGACCTTGCCCGGGTCACAATCTGCACAACTATAGTGACCCTGGGGAGCAGAAAGAAGCACCCTGAATGATCAGAAGTGTCTAAAAGCCAGACTCCTCAAGAGAAGTCATTAAAATCAGAGGAACAAAAATATTAACAACATTAATAATAAATATAGAAAGCAGGGGCAGAGAGGGAAGGAAGTGAAGTAACTAGAGGTACCAGAATGTGAGGTGCTGATAAGTCCTAGTGACGGGAACATTGAGTCTCAGACCTGCTGACAACAAAGAGAGCTGAAAACAAAGAAATAAGACTGCTCTGTAAGTCAAAGTCCTTGAAGCCACAGAGCAAGAATAAGAATTATGGAGCATGAGCTCCATCACTCCCCCTCTTGAATCATCACAGACATCATCGATCATGATGCTCTTTCTTATGGCAACTGGATGCATCCTCAGGATCTTTCTCAACACAACAACCCACTGGCTTTTAATCCAAACCAAAGGATGTCTCCTCTATGTGTGTGAAAGTTGTATGAGGAAGAAAACAGGAGGGGGACCCTCTAGTGCTGGGTCTCATATTGGTGACAGACCTAAGTCAGGGACTTCATACTAAGAGCAAAATATGTGTGTGTGTGTGTGTGTGTGTGTGATAAATTTTAGAGAGCTTTCAACCCAAACAACTACTAAAATTTTAATAATTATGGCAATCTGGCACTGTAAAAATTAATTCCTTCCCAGCTATAAAGAA
This sequence comes from Myotis davidii, assembly GCF_000327345.1. NCBI lineage: Eukaryota > Metazoa > Chordata > Mammalia > Chiroptera > Vespertilionidae > Myotis > Myotis davidii. Next base: position 3,314,546 of record NW_006383016.1, on the reverse strand, counting down.
TTCTTTCTCTAAGCAGCCCAGAAAGTTTGCATTTAACTTTCTGGAATGCCAGAACAAGCATGCCTAACTTTTACTAAATCTACCTGTGGCACTGGAAATTTTTATAGTCCTCTAAACCAAACACCAATCAAAAGCTTGTGTTGAACTTTTATGCCCCCATTAAGAAATCAGCAGTGTGGACCATGGGGGTTCCAAGGTACATAGATTCCACCCATTTTCCCATGTTCCCTGAAGTCATGGGAGCCTGGACCTGTTAGCTACAAGCACTAGTATCCTTGGGTAATGGAATCGGAACATGCAAAGGAGTTTTCATGTTCTCCTAATAAGGCTAGACTGGAGCCACATTTCTCTCAGGCCCAGTTTTCTAGGCTAAGCCCCCACTTAGATGCACCACTTCTCTGAGAACCTCCCACTGGAAGCTGAACTCCGTGACTTCATATGAAAATCGTCACTGGGCCTCAGGTGTTAGAGCGGGAGTCAGCAAGCTTTCTGCAACAGGCTAGGCAGGAAACTGATTCAGCTTTGCAGGTCCTATGGTCTCTGTCACAACTCCTCAGCTGTGTTCTTGCAGAGCAAAAGCCGCCATAAGCAAGGAATAAACAAATGGGTGTGGCTGGGTTCCAGTAATTTACTTACAACCAGCACTGGGCTGGATTGGACCCAAAGCCACCCTTTGCGGAGCCCTCGTGATAGTCAGCTGAGCATGGGGTCCAGATGAATTGCCAAACAGGCCGCCAACTTCTACCCCTACCCCTCGTATGAGACCTTTCCTTAGGGGAGTTCCTAATACACCTCTGTTTGAATCTTCAAAAGGATGGTCATAGGTTATTGGACACATCACCGCCTCCTGATTTCTTGCTTATGAAATGTTATGGGGTCTACTGAGCGTGTGCTTACCAGGGTCCTCTCTGCACAACAGAACCTGTGGGCTCCACTGGGAAGCCTCCCAACACGCAATGTAAATGCCAGCCCTGGAGATAGATGCACTTCCGCACCCTGGGCTTGAGTTTGCTGGGAAAGTCCATCTCTGTCTTTCCATTCCTCACCCTGTCTTCCGATGGCTTTGGGCCTTTAGCATGGGCCGTACTTAAATTGTCAAGAGATGTCAGCAAGCTGTGAGGGGCAGCCTCACACTGACAGTAATTACTAGAGGGCAGTGATCAATGGGGGTCTTTTGTTAGCATTGCAGGATCGCCATTGACTCAGGAAGTAAGTGCCCGGGCGGTTTAAGCTACAGCTGAAATGGACAAGCAGTCTCACCCTGGCTGCTCACAAGCCACAAACCTATACTTACTCCATTAATTATTCCTGCCCCAGAAGACAGGGGTTGTTACCGTCCACCATCTGCAGTCTACCGAGAAGGAGGGGGGGCGGGGGGGGGGCCAGACTCACAGAGGCTCTATTTACAGCGCCAGGAAATGCATCTTGTTGCTTTCCGGGAAAGTGATCGCCTTATTCCACTGCGATTCCTTCTGGAAACGGGTAAGGGCCACCCAACAGCCACTTGGAAATGGAGGACTTTGAAAGGTGGGTCATGTTTTCCAACTCCAGATATTATATTTACCTGGCGCAACGACCTGACAAATTATTCCAGTGTGGAAGAGATGCTTTTCCAACCCATAGCGCCCGTGTTGACTTGCTCTTTTTCCTGGCATTTTTGCTGTCTACACTTTCTTGCTTTAAAGTCACTTGACTTGTACAAAAGAATCTAAGGTTAGAAGTTGAAAGAAAGGTCCATTCTGATCATCATCAACCCTACTTTCCATCAAGAATAAAGTATCTAGAATTATTCTTCCGAGGAACATAAAGTCAAAATTCCATTCCCACTTTATACCATCTTTTCTGGGTCTGCCCTCAGGATTCGCCTCATTAGATACCACCTCTTCCAGGAAGCCTTGTCCCATCTACAAGCTAGACACATTCCCTCTGGACTCTGATTTTCTGTGGGAATTCCTCTGCATCTCTCCATACACCAGGTCCAGGCTTGCCTTCTGCTTTGATAGACACACGTCTCATCCTCCCCACTCTGTCTGCATCCTTGAGAGCAGGGTCCAGGTCCCATCCAGTCTCCACAGCACCCAGAACAGTGTCTCGCATCAAGTAGGGGCTGGAAAATTGCATCGGGAATGAGCAAAGCATCTCCCGCCTCTGTCCCTGGGACTCGGGAGACGAAATCAGCACAAATATTTGGCACTGGAAGTCAGGGTGGTATTGCAGGGGACTGCCCTCCCATTAAGATTAGAAGAACACAGAAGACCGTTGCTTCTTTGATAATAAGAAAAATTCGGCCCTGCCTGGGTGGCCCAGTTGGTTGGAGCGTCGTCCTGTGCACCAGAAGGTTTTAGGTTCAATTCCAGGTCAGAGCACATACCTGGGTTGAGAGTTCCATCCCACATTGGGGCAAATATGGGAGGCAACTGGTCAATGTTTCTCCCTCTCCCTTCCTCTCTCTCTAAAATCAATAAACATATCCTCAGGCAAGGATTAAAAAAAGAAAGAAAGAAAAATTCAGACAACATCAACGTCGACTTTTCTCTGGGGCCACTGAAGGGCTGTGGAAACAAGGAAGGCTCGATAAACTGAATTTCGGAGAGAAACGGTGTTACTGCAAATAGGAAAACAGAAAGCCATTTGCAAAACAATCCTGAATTAGCTTCTTGCTAATTCACAACAGGGTCCCGCACTCAGAACAACACTGGGTTCTCACAGGGAAGCTTCAGTAAGTTGTCTACACGGGGAACTCTCTGGTCTCCTCCTTGGCAGCTCCAACAGAGGCCCCTCTGCACACTGGGTCAGCTTCTCACTCCCTAGATTCGAACATTCTTCTCAGAGGAGCATTCTCGCCACATGCCATAGGATGGAAAGCTGGCGCGCGGCCTGGAGATGAGAACAGATAGTGATGAATGAGTGAGGCCGGGCCCCAGCGCGGCTTTCATTGAGGAAGTTGGCTTCTGCGCTCTGACACTTTCTCCCCGGATCGGGCAGTGCTATTCCACAGGGGTCCCGAGAAATGGGAAGCACATCCAGCCTCGGGCATGTTTCTCATTTGGAAATTGGCTTTGTGGAGAGGTAATTATGTCCAAAGGTAAATTTTAAATATAAGGAAGGACAGCCATCCCCATGCACGAAATTACACCATTTAACTTTATAACCGTATCTTTCCTCAAGCCGTTAAGTTAATGTTGAGATGAAGGGCTTGACTGTCCATTTTTACGACGTGGCCTTGGGTATTCTGTTCCTTTCACAGCTACGGGTCTCCATGTGAATAGACACGGAGATTGCCAGGCCGGAGCCTCCACCGTCGGCGTAGCGACAGGGTCTGCAGATTTATGACAGGAGGGAGCCGCTGCCTCCCCAGCCCGGTTTGTGGTGAATGGTGTCCTGGGGCCGCTGGACGAAGGAGTCCCCTTTGTGATGTTTTACTTGGCTCCGGGGTTTGGCATAACCTGAACTGGAAGTAACTATTTCTGACTCCGTTTATATATGAAAAATGGGCCCTGTTCTGGCTCAGTGTGCAAACCTGCAAAGCAGAAAAAGCAGCGTTTACTTAAGTCACAAGGAAAACTAGTCTACAGTTGAATTTTTATTTTAATCATTACAGAGCGAAGTAAATGATAAAAATGTATTATTATTGTTGCTGCTGCTGTTGTTATAGCCAAGACACCAAAAAAAAGACATGGGAAAACAGGATTTGTTTATGTACAGAAGAGAGAACTAGGCCCTCTTGACTTTATTCAGAAAAAAATAAAATGGAGAGAGTAAGGGGGGAATTTTCTTTTAACTAATAAAAAGGTGAAAGAAAAACAGTAGTGACATAAAACCTTGGCCGAGTCTTCCTGCTTCGTGGGGACCATAGGAATTCCCCCCAGATTGGTCAGCCTCACAAATCACGTGTCTCCATTTTCCATTTCTGACAAAGTGAGTTTGACTCGGTAAAGGTTTATTCTCCAGTGGCGATATCAAAGACAGAGGCTCTCACCCTGTGAGGTCCAAAGCTTCCTCTGAAAAGCTGGTAAAAACCTGTGGCTTTCATATTTTTTAAAAATACGTTTTTGTTGATTTCAGAAAGATGAAGGGAGAGAGAGATAGAAACATGGATGAGAGAGAAACATCGATCAGCTGCCTCCTGCACGCGCCCCCCCCTACCCCCCCAACCAGGGATAGAGTCTGTAGCCCAGGCATGTGCCCTGACCGGGATCGAACTGGTGACCTCCCGGAACATGGGCCGACACTCAACCAACGGAGCCATATTGGCTCAGTGATGGCTCTTATATTCATTTAAAATTCACATAGGCACATCATAACAACAACAATCATTATAACAACAGCATCTAATATTTAGGGAACACTTTGGGGCTAGGTATTGTCGTAAAGTGCTTTCAGTGCATTTTCTCCTTTCATCCTCACACTAACCCAACGAGGCAGGCACTATTTCCCCCATCTTACAGACGACTAAAACAGCTTAGAGCAGTTGAGTAACTCAGTCCCCATGCAAAACTGTACTTAAGATTTGAGGACTTCCCAGACCTTGCTGGGACCCAGGGACCACTGAGCATGCAAACAGATTTGGAACCTTCCCCCACAAACAGAACAGGTGCAAACAGGCCTCTTCGAGGTATCACAGACGATGTCCTAAATTCAGAGCTCATTCTAAAAACATCAAAAAGCACCAACATAGCCCAGGCTGGGTGGCTCAGATGGTTGGAGCATCATCCTGGGCACCAAAGGGTTGTGGGTTTGATTCCTGGTCAGAACACATACCTGAGTTGTGGGTTTGATCCCCGGTTGGGGGGCATATGGGAGGCAACCGATCCATATTTCTCTCTCACATCGATGTTTCTTTCTCTGTCTCTCCCTTTCTCTCTCTCTCTAAAAAAAAAAAAAATCAATAAAATCATATCCCCAGATGGGGATTAAAAAAACACAAACAGACCTACCTGGTTTGGCTCGGTGAATAGAGCGCCGGCCTGTGGACTGAAGGGTCCCGGGTTCGATTCTGGTCAAGGGCACATGCCCGGGTTGCAGGCTCAATCCCCGGGGGAGGGGGGGGTGGCATGCAGGAGGCAGCCAATCAATGATTCTCTCTCACCATTGATGTTTCTATCTCTCTCCCTCTCCCTTCCTCTCTGAAATCAATAAAAACATTTTTTAAAAAGAATGAGGGTGCTGACTGTCAGGGTGTCTATTTCCCTCTTCCTTCCCATCAGGAGGCTCTGAAGACCAGGTGGGAAGCTAAGAACCCTCTCTGACTATCAGAAGTCGGCAGAAGTTAGCCACGCTTCCCCTTGCGGGAGTCAGCCACGGGCGGGGCAGGCGGCAGCCCTAAGAGATGAGTTCTCCTGCTAAGGCAGAGCTGCATTCTGTGTCACACACGTGTGCCCATCCCTTCCCCACGGTTCATAGCCTGACATCCAGCCAAGGGCCAAAGTGAATGGAAGGAAAATTCGATCAGAAAATATCAGAGAGACGCGGCATCACGGGATCCCTGAAACGACGGCCAGGGGAAGGTGCCTGGGTGTCAGCCACTTCCTCCAGCACGAGAAAGAAAATCTCCATCCTGACGTTATTAACCACTCTCCCACTTTCCAAACAAATCCGCTGTTGATTTGTTTATTTGTTACAGAACCAGACACATGGGGCTGCTGAAAGCCGTCTGACAGTGTGTATGTGGGGGGGCGAGGGGGGGCGGGAGGAGGCTGGGGGTGAAAAGAGAATTCAAAAATAAATCGATCTGAAGGGTGAAACACACTGCAGCGCAGCTCGGGGCCCAGCACACACCTTCCAAGTCCTGTTACTCTGGGCTCTTCATACCACCCTCCTTATTTCTGTAGAACAACTTTTGTTTTCTTTTCCAGAAAGAATGCTGCCAATCGCCGGAGGCAGACATGTTTATCAAGCTGTGCATCTTGAAGTCTGACATAAAATCCGTGGCCTTTGGTGCAGCTGAAAAACACTCTGTCAACACCGCGGAGAGAGCAGGCCCGTGGCGCTGGCCCCGACCCAAGGCGCGCAGGGGAACGGACAAAAACTTGACACGGGGCCAAAAACTACAAGACGAGGGAAAGTCAAACTCGAGGCGAACCAACCTTTTCCATCGAGTCTGTTTAATATCTCACACAAGCATCCAAACCACAAATCGGTCAGTGCCGAGGTGAAAAGACAGGTTTTTCTCCCTTTTGGGAAGCTCTTTCGCTTAAGCTCCTATGAATACATCAATTATATTAGCCCTGAAAGTGTCTGTCAGGGCGATGTTAAAAGGTCCACTATTTTACAGACTGCCCACTTTAGAAACAAAACACCCTTCAAACTCCCTGCCCTGAGCCGCTCAGCCAAAGGGAGCTGCAGAGGAAAAATAAGTGTCAACTCTGCTGGACGCAGAGTGAGAAAAGCCGCGATTTTAAGTAAACTCCGGTTGATATTTGCTTCATACAATCCTCCCGGCACTTGTGTGCCTTCAAAGTCTTCAACACGTCGGGGAAAGTGCTCTTTTGTGACAGAAGGTAGGAGGCCAAAGAGAAGGCTGTCAAGGGCCCCCACCCCCTCCAGCCCAACTGCGCTTGGAGGTTTGAGGAGAGACAAGCTTAGCAGGAGGATAGATTTGCCGGCGCAGAAAGTCTCAGGCCCGAGCTTTCCCTTCAGGGCAGGTCTCTGGTTTCCGGGATAAGAAAGCTACAATATCCAGATGCCACAGTGAATCAGGGTTGTGTCTAGAGAAGCCAGCGATGGTGGGAGACAGCCCGCAGGCCTTTGCATATAGATAGAAAATAAGAATACTGACAGGTCCTAATGGTGCAGCTTCCACTGGCCCTGCGATTCCCAGTCCATCACAGTCACCCTTGGCTAAACCTCCAGACGTGCGGCCACCTCCACGCTGTCATTTTCATACATCCTGTGTTCTCTGCCGAGTCCCTCTACCCCTGCCTCTTCTGGTGGTGTCTGTCCCCAATCTCCGCCACCCTCTGTTGCTTAGGTTGGCCAACCCGCCTGAAATGGGAGAGCTCGAATCCTTCATGCTCTGAGCATAGCCAACATTCCACAAGATGTATGTCATGAAAGCCTGCGAAAATGACAAATGGTGGGAAAGAGGGCCAGAGGGGGAAGCAAGCGTAAGTCCAACTATGATTTAACCAAAGGTGGCCCAATACTGTCCCTCGGGGGTCCTGTGACATCTGAGGGGGGCATGAATTCAACAAGAGAAAAAGAAAACGCTATATGCGTATCTTTACAACATTCTTGTTTGCAATTCAAAATCTCTTTGGAAATTTTTACTTTTTGCCCTTAAGTCATAATCCACATGTGTCAAAGTCGCAACCAAACATCGAGATTGATTGGGTGGATGGTCGGACATGGGGAAGGGCGGTTCTGTTCTAGCATATTTACATCTGTTCTCTAAAAATAAGCGTATGTGTGGAAGAGGTCCTGGTTGCCTGGAGTGACTACAGTCATGGAAGCTAAGCCACCCACCACCGCCACCGCCTGAGGGATGAGGATGGCCACACTGTAGGGCAACTTTCGCATAAAGTAGTGTTTTTTGTCCCAGTCACCATTTAATGAGCATCCTGGAACCTTTATCCTACAGAAGTCACCAACTTTAGTAAACTATGACCCACCCATTTGATTAAAACCACCATCCTGACACCAAAAACGAACCTTATGAAGAGCTTTTAACAACATATAGAGATGTGTCTGATGTAATATTAAATGAATAAAAGCAAGACAGACAAACTCATTTACAGTATAATTTCAACTACAAAAACTGTCCACATACAAGGACAAAACTTTGAGTGGTAGTTATCTGTAGGTGGTGAGATAACGGATGCTTTTTTTATTCTTTTCTATTGTCTCGGTGTGCTAGAACAAGTAGGGATTCGTTTTATAATTAAAAAGAAATACTTTAAAATAGAATAAAATCCCTAAAAGACATCACCTACTTCTTTTAAATATAAATTAAGATTTTTCTTAATTCATCGCTTGGGGCCAGGACTCTCCTTTTCAAAGCTAAAATGACATTGTAAAAAAATATATTTCTGTTTTAGAACCTATTTTCCTCAGTATTTTTTCTGATACTCGAGTTCTGTTGACCTTAACAGAAATGTGGGAGGAAATCTATTGGTTTTGAACATGCATCTAGATTATCTAGAGCTGGAACTCTCCAGAACAGCCTTGTCCAAGGCAGCAGCCACTGGCCCCAGGTGGCTCTAGGGCACATGAAACGTGACCTGGGCTATGCTGTAAGCGTAAAGTGCTCACCAGAGAGTAAAGACATCGGGCGGGGGAGCGGGGGCGGGGGGCCGAGGGAGAAAATGTAAAATATCTCACCAGTAGCTTTATACTGATTACACACTGAAAGGATATTTTGGAGATTTCAGGTTAAATGTAAAATATTAAAATAATTTCATCTGTTTCTTTTTAAAAAATCCTCACCCAAGTATATGTTTTTATTGATGTTAGAGAGAGAGGAAGGCGGAGGCCGGGGGAGCAGGGGAGAGAGAGATGTGAGAGAGAAACATCGATCTTTTCCCTCCTATACTCGCTCCAACCCGGGATTGAAACCCCAACCCAGTTATGTGCCCTGACCGGAATGGAACCCACAACCTTTAGGTGTACGGGATGACATTCCAACCAATTGAGCCACACACATCAGGGCCTCCCCTGATTCTGTTTACCTGTTTTAAAGGTGGCATCTGGAAAACGTAAAAGTACCCAGCTCACATTATATTTCTATTGGATTGAAATGAGCTAGAAAAAGAAAACTCTTCAGAATGTGATTTAAGCATCTATCCTTTGGAGAAATAAGGGACCCAAATACGCAGAGCCTGCGTGCCCAAGCCGTATCTACAGACCCTTGAAACGTGTCCTCCTGCCGCTCTCAGTGGCATTACATCTTCAGTGGTCAGATAACTTCCGTTATTTCCAATTACGGATGAATTGAGGCTGATTCAAGGGCAACAGCACTCACCCGCTGCACCTAAGGGTAACCTTTCTCCAGACTGACCGTCCCACATAGCTCAGAATTCTCTGCCTCCCAGCATCTGCAATGGGCAGCCTCTGTCCCAGGGCCTGGCTCACACGTCTGGGCGCCACTTCATTCAGAGGGGGCAGGCCCCATTTGCGACAGCCTCACATTCTGTCAGGCCATCTCTCAGAGCGCCCCTGGGGTGGAAACTGAACGCGATCGCTCCCCCGAAGGGCTGGGAGAATATGAAAGGAAGGATTACATGGGCCCCAACTGCCAAACCAGACTTTGAGAAGCAGGTCCTCCTGCGAGTGACTCAGATCCACATGATGTTTTCCCGGGAGAGGGAGGTGAGCACTGGACTCTCTGGCCAAAGGTTACCATGACTTTTACAGCCGGCCCGCCCCACAGCAAACTGTACCTCGGGTCCCCTTTCCTCCCCGCTCAGAGCTGCATTCTCGCTCTGCAGCAGTCAAAAGAAATAAAACCTTGATAAGCAACGGGAGGAGCAGAGGACATACTAGCTTTGCAATCAGGGGAAGGGGATGATGAAAGGAAACTATCCTTCTGATATGTATTTATTCACAATGTAATCTAACTTTTTAAATGTCGGAAAGCAGGGAAGGGAAGGGAAGGGAAGGGAAGGGAAGGGAAGAAACAGCCAAGAGCCTGTAGGTGCACAGTCCCCAGAGGCAATGAGCTAGATTCTTCCGTGAGGGGTTCTCTCTGAAAAGGCAAAAAGGCAAATTCCCCTCTAGGACAGAAGGACAGAACTTAACTCTAAATTTCCCACTTACGATGGCCTCCTCCCTTCCGTTTTTCTTGGTGCCGGAAAGAAAGAAAAGGAAGAAAGGAGAGCCTGTCTCTGGAGTGGGGGAAAGCTCAGCTACGGCTGCAGCCTCCTCGCTAGGCACCCAGCCCAGGCGGCAGGGGAGGGACCCGGGGCCTCCGATGGCAGTTACTATGTCAGGGCTCAAGGGGCCGGACTGAGTTCATAATTCCCGATGATTCCCTCAAAGAGGACTGACACGCACGCAGCTCTAGCCTAGCAGTTTTCATATTTTAAAATAATTTTCATAGGTTTCTCTTTAATCAGCCTCCGCAGACTCAGTGTCCTAGAACCAGTCTCTCCCATTCCAGAGGAGTCGCTTCGATTCAAATGCTCCTCCGGAGATGAGAATCCAAAACCCTAGCTCCAGCGTGATTTCTCTCTGACATTTTCTGGCCCAGCTTACACATTCAAATGCTAAAGAAAATGAAACTATAAACCTAGAAAGAACAATAAAGATGAGGATTGGTTTAATTTTTCCATGCTTACTGTTCAGACAGAATTTAGGAAGGAAAAAGTACACTTAATTACTTTAAAATATACCTCCAAAACCTCTACATTAAAGAACGTTATAAGGGGTGACATTATAAGAACATTTCAGTGACATGATGGGGGCGGGGGGTGGGGGGCAGCCCATGAGAAAGAATCGAATTTGAAAGAGAATTTGTTAATTTTAAAATGTCATCCAAGTAATTACAGTCATTATCCCGCCCCACGTGCAGCGAACAAGTGAAAATGCCCAGCTCTCCCGCAAACTCCCCCTGCATACGCTGTGGAAACACACGTGTGCGCACACAAACACGTACAGTGGAACCAGATTGTAGACTTCGGCTCTTGCCTGCCGAGGTTCCCCCTGGAGCAAATATTTACTGCAGAGATGCAGAGTTTCCCTAAAGGAGGACCCGAATGGAAGCGTTTACAAACGCTCCAAGTTCTTTATATGCGCAAGGGCCACGAGAAAGATAGAGTTTAATAAAAACATTTATGGACTTTGAAAGCAAACACCATCCAAGAGGCGCGCACATGTGGGGAAAGCTGATCTTTCAGCCTAACACGTTTTCTCTTGAAGATCCCTTCCCTGTTTGCAGTGAACAAGCCCCAGTTTCCTCCTGGGCCTCGCTAATCCGTATTGTAAAACATTCGCAGGAAACAAATAAAAAGAACCCGACATTGCCCTTAGAGCCGGCCGGGCGGTGGCTCTTCTCTGGTGCGTGCGGACAGAAACTTTCTAGAATTTACGAAGGTCTCGCTGCACTGGGGTTCTCTAACCTAAACCATCCCGGCCTCTCCCCCACCCCGAGGATGGCCCCCTGTGACTGCTTTCTTCCACCCATCACGTTCTCCTCCATTATGGCCCCAAAATGAACCCCATGTTTGCAATATGTTAGGAAAAGTGCACCAGCGTGCATCCTCCCTCTTTCAATGCCTGTGGCCCTGGTTTCCACGCTTTCTCCCAGCCTGCGAGCCCACTAAGTGTGTCTGGTCTCAGAACCAACATTTTGCATTGTAAGCCAGCATTGTGCAATACTCCATTGTGCACCACTGGGTCTGGGGGAGGAGGGGTGCCGGCCTGTTCTTCCTTAGTGCTTTGGTACTTCATTCCCCATGAACCTCACTCAGACCCTGCCCATCTCCCTCGGCGCTGGGGACTCGAGGGGGTCTGGAAAGAAACAACTGCCTGCGCCATTTACAAGCCCCACAGCCAGAAACAGGCCTCAAAGCGGAGCTCGACCAACTTTTGGAAAGACTCGTGGAGCCCCGCTGCTCTAGCCTTGGGCTCTTTCGCCCCCTGGTGGCGTCTCCGAAACAAACTTGGCCAGGGCCCAGCGCCTCCAAAGTTCAAGGGTCCTCCTTCCTGCCTTTGGGGACTCGAGCTGCTCCCGGGGACGCCCGGGTGCCGGCTGGGGTGTGGGTACAGGGCGGGGAGAGGGGGGGCTGGAGGAGCGGTCAACGTGGAGGGAAAGGGAACCTCGGGGCACCCACCTGGCAACAAGGGTTTCAGGCTTCTTTCCCCCAAACAAAAGGGCCTTAGAGACGGACCGCACAGGCAGAGATCCTAAGGCAGCCCCTTGGTTTTTGGAAAAGGAGAGACTGAGGCCCAGCGAGAGCGTGTGGTCTGCTCGGGGCCCTTGGTTGCTATTGACCGATCCCGCCCGCGGTCACGCTGCCCTTTTGGATGGCGGGGTGAGGGGGGTCCCGGCCTCGGGAAAGATTGCCTTTCTCCCTGGAAGACGCCGGGGAGCGATCGGATGCGAGGGCGAGGCCGGAGAGCCTCCCATAGAGGGTGGGAGTGTGGGGGGCGCCTCGGGGGATTTTTATAGCGCTATATACACTCACTTTGACAGGCAATTTTTTAACGGTTTTTCATAAATTCAGGTACTGTCCATATTTGAGATAAGTATTCTTATACCTTCTTTGTTTAGCTCTAACTCATCTCAATTTTTGTTCAGAAGACTACTTAAATGGTTTTGTGTGATTGGCTGTATCATTATGCTTTGATTTATTGCTAAAATGATCACATAATGACTTGAGAATGTGCATTTTA
>NW_006383016.1:3285894-3302141 GCF_000327345.1 Myotis davidii | reverse complement strand
CAGCGCGCGGGGGGCGCCCAGCCCGCACCCTCGGGGAGGGGGGAGCGGAATAAACTCAGAGGTTACCGAGGGTCCCGGACGACGCCCGAGAGCCCCAGGCCACCTCTGCCTGTTTAAACACACTTCGCTCCCTGCTTTTGCAGCAGAAAACAAACATCAGGGGCTGCGAGGCGGCTTAGACACTGGAGGTTCCCGTGTGCGCGGCCTAGGAGCTCGCGGCGCTGGGTTAGTTCTCAGCCGGGCCCCTCGCTCTCCTTCCTCCCTCCGAGCAATAAGCACTCCCTACATTTTACTTTTTATTTTTTGGCTTTCCTTTAGCCTCTGTAGAGTGGTGCTCTCTGCTCATAATTTTGCTTTCGGAGGAACACAAACCGTGAAGATGGCGAAATAAAATAAGAAACGTATGGCTCAACTTGAACTAACAAATCCGAGGTGGTAGTTCTAAAGTAAAAACAAAAAAAGTACTCCTTTTCGTACCTACATGTGACTGAGTGTGAGGTGTTTTCCTACCTCCCGTTTGTGAAGTTGATCGCGTAAGTGTGCAGGGTTTTGCTCTGCAGACACGAGGGATAATGAGGTCAGACAACTACCCACAGTTAGAATAGGACGGCGAGACCGGCGTTCACGTAGCTCCCTGCCCTTATTTTCTAGCTCCGCAGAAGTCAACAGTGCACAGATGACCAATGCAGTGAATCCGCCTTGGGGACCAAAAGGGGCCGCATGCTGACCTGACAAGCTCCCGGAAGGCCTGCGTGCGGGCCTTGCAAACTCAGAGGCCTGACGTAAGCACAAAGGAGGGTCTGACCATGTCTTAGGCCGATATCTTCCCCAACAAAGATCAACTTTGATCTTAACTGAGCCTACCGTCTTTTTTGCAGCTATGGTCACATACCTGTGAAATGTCAGGGTAACTTGTAACTTCCCTTTTTCCGGACCCCTCAGGACACAACCAATGCACCAGGGCAGAGACCACAAATTCCCTGATTGTTACTGTTATCGTGTTAATTGTTGGCCGTTAGCGATCCAGTACCCACCTGCGGAAAAGAAGCAGGTGCCTATCATTTTAGGTTTTACCCAATCCCAGAGGTCCCACCCCACACACACTGCTTTGCTTTGTCCTGCCTTCCTAACCTATCACCGATGGACTTCATGTTACCCACGTAACATCTCCTCCTTTGATTGTAATTTATAAAACCAGGTGGGAAAACTGCCATTCTCCGGGGCATTATCTCATACGTTGAGATTCTGCTTCCTGGCAATTGTTGGCAGTTTGGCTCAAATAAGCTCACAAAAATTCTTTACAGGTTTGAATGCTTCTTACGTTAACAGCCTTTTTGTAAAAACGAGGCTTAATAGCTACTTTCAGGAAGATTTTTTAAAATGATATGTCCACTGAAGATCTGCTTGTAACTGCTGGCTGCAATTTTAAAATGCATAATTACAGGGTCGAGTGATGGAAAGTGAATGTACAATTATTCTGCTGGTACCTGCACATGGGCTTGCTCCTTGGTGTGTTTTCTTAATTCCTCCCTTCTTTCTGCAAATACCATTAGCTCTGAGCCTGGCCTTAAGTAGGGGCAGCCCAAAGCCCTCTCTTCGGGATAAACCCAAACAGAAAAAACAGATATATTCATAAAGAAGACAACAGATGAGAGTACAGGTCTCACTTCCCGTGGTCCCCACCCCGAAACAAAGGCGCTGCTGATTCCGACTACTGTGACTTGCGAAGAGAAAGTCTTCCCTATCTTTCATCGGGACCCCAAAATGAACCCCTATAAAAGCCATGCTGCGCTAACAGCAGCTCCATTCAACCTCAGCCCCTGTGGTCCCCACCAAACTCTGCTCCGGGGGAGGCCGCTGGCTGGGACGTTTAGCTTCACCCTCCCTCCATCGCATTTTAATCCCCAAGAAGCCCTACAGAGGACATTCTCAGAAACAGCCGCTTCATACCCTTGCCTTTTTAACTCTTGGTACTGTGCGTATGGTGCACACTTTGCTTTAGGGAAACGTTTTTTTGCAAACACTTTCACTGAGTGCGTATTTTACTCGCAAACTTTCTCGGGCAAATCTCAAGAGGAAGTTTCGTATAAAGCAACAATCAGCAAAGCTTATTTTCGTAATATGTAGCCCCTTAACAGTGCGAGTACGTTCTCACTTCATGTAGCTATAAAATATAAAGGTGTTTGGTTTTCAATTTTCCTAAATTACTGCGGGGGTACAGGGGGTGTGGAGAGTGGAAGGCGATCCTTGTGCCATCTGGCGGTGCCGTGCAGAATTTCGCCCAAGAAGCCAAATTTACCGATCATCGATGCCTGGAGCGGGTTTCTCCAGGGAAAGGCTTTGCAAATCTTGTCCTTTGGAAATCAAGGGGGTGGGGGAACAGCCTTCTTCACCAAGGATTAGTTTAAAGACATGTTGGTGGGAATGAAGAGGGAAATTCCGTACGTTGGAAGCCCGCAGTTACATTACAGAGATTTCTAGACTTAACCATCGTCTATGTCCACAACATAACTCTTGTTCTCTTAAGTTAAAAAACAAAAGATCGCTTATATTCCAGTGACATCGAAGTTTGGAAAAGGCCAGGGCGAATTGTAGAGCTGAACGTTTTGCCTCATTTACTCAGAGGTCCGTGCAGGCGTTTGTGCAATACCCTCCACTGAACACGTGAGGGCGTGCTCAAGTCTCTCGGGTCCCCGGTAATGTGACTCCTTCCTTTATTTGCATGAATTGCTATGATTGGATGCTAGGCTTTTAAAACGTCAATTTTACGTCAAATCGTTGTCAACCAACCAGCAACCTACTCCAGCGTGATTGGTTTCTACTGTCGGTGTCAATCATCTGAAATTTGCATACTAGTCCGTGGTGGCTAGAAGCTTGTCAGTAGGTTGTGGCAGCTGGAAGGGGAAGAATCGGACGGAGAAGAATGAAAATTGACTTTGTTCTGGCAAAGCAAAATAAAAGTATTACTTTTCTCGTTATTTTAGAATAAATTTCAGTGCACATTAACCTAATAAAATAAAGGCATTCTGTCAAACAAAAAAAGAAGCTAGCAAACCATGTTTACCAATTTTATTTAATGTTTGTTGTTTCAAAATATTAATAAGTAGTCAAAGGCATAATAAAACGCAAGTATGAATGCTAATAATTTAGTGTAAATTATAATTTTAAAAAAGGTGAACATGAGGCTTCAAAATAAAATTACGGTGATAGGATAAAAACACTGCTTTCAACATTTGGGCTGAAAGCACTGTGCATCAAAAGAAAAAAATGCACCAAGGGGGGAATAAAAAGAACATTATTTTGCTTTTAATAGTCACATATTTCCATCATTCTGCTTTATTTTTTATTTACTGTGCACTCACAAACAGGATGGTATTTGAATAGAGCATCTGTAATACTTGTATTTGTACATGTCTACACACACACACCCCCCAAAATAAAAGCAAATAAAAAAAATCTCAGGGCCTGTGAGAAGGTAATTACCAGTTTTAAATTTTAGGATCCATAAAACTGAAGCTTTGATTTGCCTGCTACAAAATCTTCTAGGACTACTACACTTTAAAAAATATTCAGAACTCTAAGACGTTTACTATCTCCCTAAAAAATGTGCAAATACGAACCAACGACCTAACACCTTAAAAACCAGAAACCTTCTCGGCCTTCCTCGGCCCGGTTCTGACACCCGGAAGAAACTTGTCCGACGCGAGAATTGGATGCAACAGGGCAGCGGAGCAATCTCCTCGCTCAGCCAGCCCTCGCCTCTGAAGAATTTTGTTCTAGGCGTTACCAGCAGCAGCAGCGCGGCAATACATTGGAGTTGCCTCTATGGCATTCGCCGGGTTAGGAAACTAATTTCCAACTTTCCATTTAATAGCCAATGGGTATTTCCTTCGCTGTTTTATTTATCCTTGCCACTATTGTTTAACTGGTTGCTACATATTTCTAGTTTTCTTTTTACTTCCTTTCTCTTTTTTCTCTTCCTTTCTTTATTCTTTTCTTTTAAAAAACTTTTCCCCCTTTCTTCCGGTAAGGATGCTCACAGCGTTCCGTGTGTCTACAGTAGTTCGCCCTGGTTTGCATGACTGCCGGACGCTAAGATACGAGTGTACCTGGGACTTCAGGGAAACCAAACCGAGCTCCAGAGGGTGCTGAGGGGAGGCGGAGGAGAGGCGTGCGGCGCACAGGAAGGCTGGGCTGTGATACTAAGCGTGATGTAGTGTGTGCTTTACAAGAAATGCACAAATGGACACAGCGGTAAAAATTAAATCCCTTCCTTAGGGTTTTATGTATCTTTTTCAGACACGTAAAGCACGCCTTCTACTTCTTTACTTTCTCCCCAATTAGCCCGATGCTGGAGACGGCCCCCGGAGCCGGTGAGTGCGCTGTCTGTGACGATCAGCCCTTCTGACTCAGCGGGAAATGCCCGCAAAAAGGACTGCAGCCACGGAGCAGGCAGAAGCAGCTTTCAATTCGAGCTCTCATCGCTACCACTATCACCACCATCACCCCCACCACCACACACTCACACTGACACGCGCGCGCGCGCAGACACCCGCTCGCGCACGCACGCGCAGCTCCCCTTGCTGTCAATCACCCGCTCACGCCATGAGGCGCATGCGCACTGATGCATTCTGGCCAACTCCCCCCCCGCCGCCACGCCCCTTACGTCACCCCGCCCAACGGACCAATAAGAGGGCGGATTTGGGGGCGGGCTACAAGGAAGCAGCCAATGAGAACGCGTTTGGAAGCCAAGGCTTGAAGGGAGTAAATCCTTCCGTGGTCCACGTTCAGCCGACCCCGCGATGATTTATGCGTCCCTTTTATTATTTGTAACACTTTGGGAAGTTATTAAAAGGAAGATCTACTGCTTCCTCTTTTTTGGGGTGGAACTGGATGGCAATATTTGTCAGTGGCCCTTATTAGGGAAGCGTGAGGCACCGTAGAAAGCAGTTCGATGCTGGGTTTGTGTGGGTTCTGTTTTTTATTACAAGACAGATTATCCTTTTCATTACAAGCTGCAGACAGGGCCAGCTCCTAAGGTCTTCGTGGCCGAATGATCTTCGATCACTCAGGGAGCTGAAACCTGATGCCTCCCGACTTGCTTGTCTGTACTCTTGGCGTTGGGAAGAGTCTCTCGGGAAGGTGTTACAACCTTTGGTCGCAAGAGAAAGAAATAAGCAAACTCCTCCTCCACCTTCCCCCCCGCCCCCAACACAGAGTAAACCTCGGCCTTTTTCCGCTTGGATGCTCATTAAGAGTTGGTTGACTTTGTAGCGGATGCAATAAAACTTGGATGGTTTCAGGCCCCAAACAATCCTGGTTTCTGTTTTTCTCTCGCCCCAACCACACCCCCAAGGAAATTGCCTTTTCAGCAGGCGCCTGCGGGAAAGAACCGCAAGAGACAGATTCCCCTTGGAGACCTGCAGTTTGGGAGTGAGGGAAGGGGCGTCAGGGGGGTATGAAAATAAAGGGGGCCAAGGTAAGCGTGCAGGGCGGCGAAGGAGGCCTTCGTGTTTGGATATGAATTTTCTGGCCTGCTAGGGGAGGAATCCACAAACCTCGCAGTACCTGAAGGACACTGAGCAGTTGTCATCCACAGAAACGCTGGCCACCCCAACCCTGGCTGCGCGTCTGCACTTCCCGGGGAAGACTAATCCCCTGGGCACAATGAACCGGAAAGAGCCTAAATAAATAAATAAATAAATAAATAAATAAATAAATAAATAAATACAAATTTGCTACTCTCGACTTCCAGATATAAAGAACAACTTCAGACGTAAAACAAAGATTCCAAGAAGTCGGAGGACGTGGATAGTATGTTGCCTCTGTTCTCTGGGTCACAGTGGGGAACTTCAGTCCTAATCTGGCGATATTGTTTGAAATTATGCAACTCCATGCAGAAAGGGGCGCTGGGAGATAGAAATGGGGTGAAGAGAGACCCAAGGCAGAGGAGGAGGAGGAGGCGGATAGAAAGAACCAGGAACTGTTTGATCGAAGGAAGGATTGAGTTGAAGGAAAACAAAACCATGAACTTCAAAGCCCCAGCCTAATCCCCCTCAGGTTAATTTCTGCTTCCTAAAAAACTGTTCGGGGTCATCAATCACCCGTCCCGCCCGCCGGTCCTGCTCTTTCCAAAGAGCTTCTCTCCCCGCCGTCCGCCGCAGGGGCGCGGGGTGATTCTCCAGCACCAGGTCGCCGGTGGCCTCCCGGGGAGACGCTGGGACTCGAGGGAACCTGCTTGCTGGAGGAGGTGAGGGTCCGGAGAAGACGCCGGAAGGGGAGCGGGATCGACCAGGAGGGTTCCTGCAGATGCAGTTTTCATTCCACGGGCCCTAACATAAAACCCACACCTCACGTGTACCTGGAGCGCCGTTTGAAGAAGGTTACAGCGTGTTTAGAGATTTGCAAAGCTCTGCCGAGCTGTAAAAATTAGAAAGGCCTGCCTGAGATTTGTCAAATGACTTCCGGTAGCAGAGCCCCCCTTAAACCCCGGCGAGCCCTGCAACCTCTGATCTCGGCTGGGTCAGGCCTGTAACTCCACGTTGGACAGTTCTCCAGTGGCACCTCTGTGCCAGTTGCGCGGGGGGGGCGGGGGGGGGTAGGGGGAATCAGTGAAGGGTCCGCTTCCAGCCCAGAGGGGGCCTAGTTAGGTACAGGGAAAAGTCAAGACGAGGCTTTCCCATCGGCTTTTCCGCGCAGAAAGCCCCAGGCGTGGACCAAGCGCCTTGCTGTTAGATTGGAGTAACTGTCACCTGCATCCCGAGGCAGGACCTATGTTGCAGCAGCAACTATAACTGAACAAAATTTTAAAACAAAGCCAAGCACCATTTTGTCAAAAGATCTGAGACAGTATCCTTGCTTGCAGTCCGGGAGGTTTAGTGGCTGCAGCTCGTAGGATTTCCCAGCTTTTCCGGGTTATGCCCAGGGGGACCTGGATGAGGGATTCCTTTCCTCTGCAATGACAGCTTGCTCCTCCGCGCGCACCAGGCTGCGAGGTAGGGCGCGCAGAATCACACCGAGCGAGTTTACATAAAGTGGACAACGCGGGCTCACCAGGCTAGAATAAATAACTGAAGGAGACTGTTGGCCAAGAAAAAAAAAGGAGAGAAAAAAAGAAGAAAGGGAATCTGTTGTTGGACGTCAGTCAGGTCCCTCCACTACACCGCATTGATTTTTTTATAACGTTGTTACTGCTGCTCGTATTCGATACAAAGAAGTATAACTGAAAATGAACAATCAAGTCTGGTAGATTTTGTTGCCCTACATGAATAGTTACTTAGATTCATCCATGTAAATGCTCTTTTTCCTTGGAAGGGAAATGAGCATGGTTTTCCTATCACACACACACAGGCGCGCCCGCGCGCGCGCGCACACACACACACACACACACACACACACACACACACACCAGGACTATATTACACTTTTTTAAAAACATAAAATACCTCTAAAGTTGATTAGTGATGGATACATTTTTAACGCATTACATATTTTATTATCCACGAATAAAAGCAGGATTAAGTTCCAGGAAATAACAGGTTGAAGATTTGATCATTTTCCTCATTTAGAGGGGAGGGGAACAATCATCCAAAATAAAGTTACATGATTGCTAAAAATAGAGGGCATAAAGGACCTCAAGGGAGAAATAAACTAGGGGGGGGGAAAGACTATGGGATGCATTGAGGCATAAAGATCAGGCGCCAAATAATGAAATTCAAGGGCAAATTAAAGAAGGCAATGAGGGTTTATCTGAGGGGCCGTCACTGCCGTAGGTGGAGTGGCCGCATCTGTACCAGATGTCAGACTTCCCCGCGACTGGCTTCTTGCGTTTCCACTCTGGTCCCTGAACACGGCCACCGGGGCGGTAAGGGAGCGTCTGCAGCGCCAAAATGCAATGCGGGCTTCGCCTCGGGTGCGCGTGTGAAGCTAATGAAAGCTGAACTCCGAACTCAGTACCCTATTTCCCAAACCACAAGCAGCGGGTGACAAGAACAGAGTTTTCTCTCTCAGCAACCCCAGCACCGCGGCCAAGTGAAAGCAAATACTCTCGACAGCTTCGGAATTAAAATGATTTGCTAAAACCACTGCTCGCCCTTTCCGGGGGCCCCAGCCTGTCTAAACTCGTGGTATTTACATTCCTGGAGGCCCCGGTGAGGAACACGAAGAGGCGCTGGTACCCCCAGCGCGTAGAGCCTTGGACCCGGCCTCTTCCGGGCCCAGGGCGAAATATTTCCAAGACCTGCCCCCCACCTTTGTAAGGGACGTGAGGGCATTCATCAAGTCTGCAGTGCATGTATTCATGGCTGTAGCGCTGAGCTCTCTAAACGAGTAGGAACCTATTATTGATATCCGTTCCTTGCACTGATATTTATTATCTGCAGGAATATTTAAGGGTCTGTATTTGGCCGGCCACCTTTGACAGGCGCCGTCACCTCACACTCCCGGGTAATAGACCACACTGCGGCTGCATTTAATTTATTGGAGTGAGAAGTTACTGCGGGAGGTTTCCAAAGGGGGCCTTTGCCGCGTAGAGAGGCCAACACCCACCCAACCCCATAAGTGCTTAGAAGATTGTATTTTTCTCTCGGAAAGAACACACGCAAACACAACCCCAAATACGAAATACCTTTTAGGCATGGATTATTAACTAGGGTCCACGGATGCTTTTAAAGGGTCTGTGAAATGCCCTTACAACTCCCTGAAATATTAAGCTAAATTTTGGGTGGGCGGTTGTGGGGCGGAGGGAGGGGAATAGGGATAATATTTTAAAAATAAAATTCTTTTAAAAGTTTGTGACCACCACCCACAGATAAAGAAATAAATTATTGAGGAGCCATAAATTGAAATTTACACCAAGTGCTCGGAAGTTTTGCGTTGGGACTGAATAGACGAAATCTGAGAAGTCAGTATAATTAGCAGCGAACTAGGCACGATTTTTCGCTTGCTTTAAGGTAATAGATCAAAACAAGCAATACTGAAATCCGTTAATAGCCATGCCATCGTGATAAATTCAAGAGAGCTGGGGGAACTGGCAAGCGGCTACCTGGTGTTAATATTAATGAGTTTTTAAACCAGAATATTTCTATGACTCCATTTTCCCGCTACACTTCAAGGCAACCCAAGATCTCCTAATATTGTCATTACCACGGCCGGCAGAGGGAACCCGATCCGATGTGGTTCTAAAACAAAATGGGATATTAACCGTGTTTGTTTTTACTTTGATCCATAGGAAATAGGTCCTGCGCCCTGTGACCCATTAAACTAATAAGATTATACACATCAGCAGAACGGAGGTTCTAATTGTTTCCATCTGTCCCAGATCTTTGCATTTTAAAAACTGATGAAAATGAGGCTTGAGTTACAAAAGAGAAAATATATTGAGAGCGAAAGAGTGACAAAGCTAAACTGGGTAGGACCACACATGAAATCAATTACCAAGGAAAAAATTTGGTGTATATGGTGTGGCGATTTTGAGAAAGCAAATTATGCAGGAAACAATCATTTAATTGATCTGTGCGCGCAGGTTTCTTAAAGGTAACACTTGCTGGAGAAAACCACCCAATCAGAAGCGTTTCCGGGAGACACTCTACACCTCCCCACCTCTTTATGAATATTTACACAGTTAGATTTCTTACTTAAATATTCAAGAGACTATGCCTCAAGGACCCGATTTTCATTGGGTGGCTCACACCAAGGTGGGGCCGGAGGGAGGAGATGCGTTTGCGCCTTCATTTGCTTAGACCGCCCTCCTTCTTTGACGTCATCGTACAGCTAGGCCAATCAGCGAAGCTCACTTTGACAAGTTTCTCCGCCCCTCATTTCTTCGCTGGTGGCCAGCCTTAGCCAATAGCATGGCTGCATGCTAATACAGAACAGGAGCGTTCCTCGCTCCGCCCATTTCCCCACCTCTTCCCGGGGCGTGGCGAACCCCCGGGGCGTGGAGAACCGAGCTGGTGGGAGGGGTCGACTGTGGGTCCGGTGCCGGGGGAGCGCTGGGGAAGAGGCGGAGAGAATATAACACGTGGGACTGGGTTTACCCCTCCCGCCCTGATTCCACCTCCAGACCCGCGACATGTCGTTTGGTCATTGGCTGAATTAATAAAGGCAGGCGCGGGTTCATTTGCATAAGGGAGGGCGGGTCCAGAGGGCGCTTTGTAACTCTAGAGCCTGTGCCCCGCCCTCTACCCGGGAGGGGATGCGGGCGGGGCGAGGGTGGGTCCGCGCCAGCCCCGCCTGCCTCACCCAACTTTCCCCGAGGGCTTAAAGGAAAACGGTTGTCTGAAAAGATTCCTTTTCCAGGGAATGATATCTTTCTAAATATATATTTATCTCTTCGTTCATTTTCACAAGTCGTTCAGGTTATAGCATCAAATAAGTAGAAATTACTAACACGTCCAAAAAGAAAATTAATGTCCTTTTCATCTGCGTAAGATTCCCCTGCTCCCGCTGGCCTTTTGTGATGTGGAAATGTTTTTATTATAATTCATAATAAAGTACTCTTTCACGGGGATTCATGTTTTGTCTTTACTAGGAATCCCTGTCTCCCTAGTTTTCTTCTCGCGGAGATGAAGAAGGCTGAGCTGGCGCGTTTAAACAGGCGAGAAGGGCGAGGATTCTTGCGGGCTGGGCGCTGGTGCTTTGCTTGCGAATAACGCAAGTGTTAAAATTGTCTCCCACAGTCATGCGCCTCAGGGATACTCGGGTGTCATTTTTTTAAAATGAAAGAATTATTCTTGTGGTTCGTGCTTTTGTTTTCTTTACAAAACAATTTCCTTCTGTTTTATGTCCACCTGAACACAGACTTACCTTTTCGGGACTTGTCAACGGTGCCAGGTGGCAAATCACTGGAAAATGAAAAGACGGATCCGAGAACCTGAGTTTTACAAATACCATCGGGGCTTCGATATTGGAGAATATTTCTACAGCTTCCAGAAAGACAATTATAGTAGCTTGTTTGCTCCAAGCTAAAATTTGGAAGTGGTTGGTATTTTAATTTAGATTACTCTTTAAAATCTGAATAGTCAGCAAAACCCTCTGAAGAAATAAAGGTGGGAGAAAGCGCTGCTTTCTTTTAGAGGGTTTGGGGGACTTTATTTAAACAGAAAAGTTAAAATTCATAGCAAACACGAATGTACACAGCCCCCACACCCCAAATGTCTATATCTCCCTCCTGGAAGACAAATGATACCTTTCAGATTCTCTAATTCCTAATCTTCCAACTAATAAATAAAAGGTTTCCAAATAGCTTCTATATTAGCAAAAACCTGGGCCTTCTCTCAACGGCGAATAATGGTTCCAGGAAAGTTAAGAACAAGGGGAAGGGAAAAGATTTTTTGATAGGTTAATGTGCTCTAACTTTTTTCTTTGAAACACTTTCTGATGTGTAATGAAGGTAGAAAAATCTACCTAATTACTGCCTTCCTGCAGGTATATATGTATAAATGTGTGATTACATTAATTCCTATTTACTTTTGTAGTCTTAAAACTAAATGGCTTGAAGCATTATTTTATGCCTCCTCCATGAAATTATATTCAGAAATATTATTCTACTACTAACAATTTAATGTTAAAAATACATGTGGATACCTATGATATTCCAAGCAATTAAAATAATGCAAATCCATCTGTAAGCCAAGAATCATTAAGTCAGTTGGTAATTTGTTAAAATTGATATTTAAAATTAAACTGTAGGTAAGAGAGATTAATAAAACATAACTTTTTAATACCCTTGATTCTTAGTAATTATCAGTGGTAAACTTTACAACCTAATGGCAAAAAAATTATATGTTCAGGTTAATCAGTTTTAGGAGTTAGCCTATATATATGACTTGTTAATTCTGTTTTAATAAGTTCTGGGATGATGAGTACAATACTGATTTAAGAAATCTAAATGAAAAATTATTTAATCCAAACTATCACATTGTTGTTTTTATAAATAAGGCTTTTCTAGTTCTGAAGAAATATATGTTCTTGAAAAAACACAGAAATACTAAAAGGCATAGGGGGGCGGGAAACAAAACGCATACATAATCTCACAATCAAAAATTAAATCTATCATTGCCCTTTATTTTCTCCCTACCTTTCTCTATGTACGACTGCTGACATTGTTCTTTTATTTAAGCTATTTAAAACTGAACTTTGAACAGTGAGTTCTTAAGAATAGAACCCAATCTGAATTTTGTAAGAAAACAAAAAAAACTTTATTTTATTATAAAGAAATACATGTTCATAAAATAATCATTTGAAACTACCAAAAATAGAAGTAAAATATAATGACCTGTTCATAAGTAATTTCCACTGTCACTTGTTTTCTTTTTAAACAACAACAACATTGTATTATCATTTTAAAACATAAGTATTGGGACCTTTGGTTTAAAATTAAAACAATACACCCTCAAATAATTTACCTTTTTACATATGTTTTTAAATAATTTGTTAAAAGTTGCATTTTTATATTCTAATCTAGCAAAGGCTGATCTGAGTTTTCTTCGTGCTTAGCTTATCTTCTGCAACACATGCCATCAATTCCAGTATTGTTCACGCACACAGTTTTTATGAGTTTTACAAAAATCCTCCTTTCCTTTATTTTCTACTCCTCCTAAGCATGATGCGTTTGTTGATTATTCCTGTTTCAAATCCTGCAAGAAGCCATAATCACAGCAAACCAACACATTAAAGACATTGGTCTGTTTTCAAATTGCAATTTTTTTCCTTTAGTCCAATTATGTTTTACTAACAGCATCTGCTTCCAATCTATTTGCACTTTTAGGAATACTGATTTTTATTAATAGCACCTGAAAATACCAGCAAGCCACAAAGGACATGTAATTAAGAATATTATCAAGCAAGCACTTAACCGAATGCATGATTGGCTATGTTTGTAGCCTCTAAAAAATTAAGCGAAAGTACATATCTCACCCTTTCATTTTAGTCTCTCATGGTATGGACTTCTTCCCCATCTTGATATTCCGGTTCCAGTAACAGAGCAAATAGCCCTGTTAATCATTAAATCATAAACTCATAGCAGTACAGTCTTTATAACATATCACATATCCTGTACATTTCAAAGCCAAATCATTTCATTGTGCTGGCAGATGGTTGTGGAACGAAATCTGTTTTTACATGTTGGTTTCCTTTAGCTTACGGTAATATCCAACTCTAATATATTCAAACAAGTGTTCAAATGATAGAAACGAACCTTATTCCAAAAATATAAAGTAAATTGCTAAGCGTGAGAAAGTCTAAACCTGTGTTCCCTGCTATTTTATTTTATTTAAATGTATGGATTATGTGAAATGGATAATTTCACCCACTTTCCCAGGGTGGTTTTATAAGAAAAAGACATGGAAATTGATATGCCCCCATAGAAGAGCAACCATTCAGGCCAAACTTTTTAAGGATGTAAGAATTCCGTAAGAATATACAGTGGCACTTTAAGATCTCTCTGAATAAGAACTGATTGACCAATTACGTACTCACAGCTGGAAGGTGCTTGCTCTATATACATGTTAAAGACTGCTTTTGTCTTTGTGGATAAACACCATGCACAAGAAAGGAAATTAAGAATGTGGTGTGGAGTGTTTGTTTTGTTTCAGGTGTCTTTCATCATGAGCGTTTCTTGAAAATTTAACAGCACAAATTCACCATTGGAGATGGAGATAGATATATTTCGCTAAAATTTATACATAGGTGATTTTTTTTCCATGGGAAACAAGAAATGTTTTGTGACCAGACTGCCATAATTGAGTCATGAAAACACTCTTTTAAAAAAAAAGAGTGGCTTTATTAATAGTTATTGTACTTAAGCTGTTTCTATAAGGTGGTGAAGCCGCTATGAAATATTTTAACTTTCATTTGCTATAAAAAGGCAATCTAGAGAATAAAAACAAAATGGTATCAGAATACTAACTCTCCATGCAAAGATGAGATGTATCTAAAGAGAAAAACATACAGTTGTCTACCTCCAAAGTATCAAATGAACAACATTTTTCTTCCTTTAAGCGTGGATTATGTTGAAAATTGCCTTGATTTACTTGCTTTACATCATAGATACACAAGTTCAAGTGAGGTTTCAAAGTAATATCAGCTCCCCAAACTAAGAAATCTTATTATTTAAACCTGATTGTAAAATGAGTTTTGTATGGAAAACAAAAAAAATCTAAAGTGCCGGTTGGGTCAACTCCTCCATCACAGTGTTATTTGCACGTTCTCATGATGGTGAACAACAATATGCTGAGGAAAATTCCATTTCTTTTCAAACTTCTGGAGGTGATAATGGTATATCATTTGAGGGGAAGGGGAAAATCACTCCTGGGACAGTAAATGAATTTCATCACTATAGTCTTTTCCCTTCCTTTTTAGTTTAACCTCTGCAACATGTGCAAAATGCCAGTATCATTGTAAGAATATTTGAAGGGATATTTGAGGTAAATGAATGGTAGCCTGATGACCAAATTAAAGTGTGAAGTTGGCGGCAACGTAATACATCTGGGGTCAGCTTGTTCTGATTTTAAAGAGTCATTGATCATTGAAAATTACCATCATAAGACAATAATGCACTCTCGAAATTACATGTATTTTTCAACCAAAATGACATAGGTGCATTGTAGAAAAATTAAAGGCACAACAAAGGAAGCAAAACTCACCCCCACACATAGAAAACCACTGTTCAGATTTATTTTATATATATTATATGTATTATATATTACATATATAGCCTTGAAATTTTTTTGTGTGAATATATTTGCATTTCAAAAAAATAAAAATGGTACATGCTGTTTTGTAAACTGTTGAGTTTTATTAGACTTGAGAGATAATGGAAATCTTCCTATGGTCCCGGGTTCTTCCACAACATTATCTGAATTGACCGATGGGTCTCCTTTCAGTGGTCATGCTAGGTTTATCCAGCACATTCCATGTCATGAGCCATTTAGGTTGTGTCCAATTTTGTGGCATAAACTGTGCTTCGGTACACATGGCATTACATCTTTGTCAGCTGTGACTAGTTTTGTAGGGTCAATTCCTGTGAGAACCTTTGCATATTTTCAAAACTTTTTGTTCATTTCTTTTACATTATTTCTTTTCTTTCTTTATTCTTACCTTTTCTTCCCCCTTTTTTGGTTGTGTGTGTGTTTGTTGCTTTGTTTTTTTTTGTTTTCAGATCAATAGCTTGTTTTTCAATTAAAAAGTGACCCATATGTATTCTCTCCTTGCTTTTAAAAAGCAAAACCTTTAAAAAATCAAAAAGTCTAAAGTTCCCAGTTTGGTGTGTAATTTTTTGAAACCTTTCTCTATGCATTTAAATAACATATATGTACAATGTAGAAAATATACCACTGCATAGTCTTAAATACTGTTATAATAATTCAACATGTATTCATTCTCAGTGATAATCATACATCACTCAAGAGAAGATAGGGAAAGGAGGGCGATTAGGAGAGAGGGGGAAAATTAAAGAAATGGTAATCAGTAAAATGAAGATATACGCTAAGCTGAACAAGGTCATGACATCCCTGTTTCCCCCACAACTCCAGAAGGCTGCTTAGAGTTTCGTGCTGTTTTCTTAAAATAGTGGTCCTTTCTTTCCCTGGTGCGAAGTCAGCCCCCAGTTTATTCAATCCACAGAGGTGATGAGAAGACCCCCTGAGTCAAATCCCCTTCCAGAGTCAAATCCCTGCCAGCCCTGCTGTGCAGTTGTCGGTACTGGTTAGGAAAGGTCCCAGAGATTTGTAGAAAATCAGCATCAAGCATAGACTGTTTATGTTTTAAGAAGCAATTTTAGAATTAGGTAGAACAGAATTCCCTCTGCTGCTACCAAAGTGCTCAGAGAGTAGGAGTGATAGAACTGAATTTTTACTTTTCTGCTCTCTTTTTTTTTGTAATTTCAGGTAATGGTGGGGTTGGGGGGGGGCACTTCTGGCAGAATGAAGGTGGGGGGGGGCGTTGCTACCTACTTAGTGAAGCAGATGCCTGGCAGTTGAAGGGCTCTGGGAAGACGGCTTAGCAGGTGGCATTGCTTCTTGCAGGTGTGACAGGACCTCTGAGCAATGCCTTCCCCCGACTCCTCCCCCACCCCCACCCCACTCATTCCCGACGCCTGGCAGTGGGCGGCAGCTTGTCATGAGGACAGCAGAGGATACAGCTGTGTCATCGCGGTGGCACCTCATCCTCTTTCCTCCTGAACTTCCCACAAAGATGAGCCTCTAACTTCCTTCCTTCTATTGTGAGACCCACCATTATCTGTCTCC
>NW_006383016.1:3274468-3285813 GCF_000327345.1 Myotis davidii | reverse complement strand
TGGAGGAGGGTAGGGTGGGGGGAGGGGAGGGCGATGGAGAATGGAAAGGGGGGGCGGCTGAAAAGCAATGGAAATAAGAGTCATCTATACCTCCGTTCATGTTTGTTTCTCCTGGAATTCTCTCCCAGCATATACGTTAACAAAACTGAGCTGACTGAAGCACAGTGGAACTTGGAAATTGACCAATTACTCCTTTCTCCTTTCTGAGTGTCAAACCGACGCTAAAACGCCATGAAAACAAACTTCCTGTCGGTACAGGCACAGGCTTTAAGCTCATGGAAAATACTTTGGAGGCATACTAGACATCAAATAACGGCTCCCAAACATTCTGCTACATCAAGCCTGCGAGGATCACAAACAGATGGGCTCACTTCCTCTCAGCATTTCACACAAACTCCGAAAACTAAAGGAAGAGTCTGGAAAAAGAAAGAAAGAAAGAAAGAAAGCTTTTCCATTTGCTCATCCCGATGTTTGAAAATTTTGAAAACACCCAACCCATTCTAATTATACGGTTTTATTGCGCCGGGAAATTAATTATTATTACTGCCTTAGAGGTGCTGAAAAACATTTGATCTTTCCAAAACGCCTGGGTCTTCTTTATGCAATCTCTTTTTACAAAGGCATCAAGTCTTATGAAAAAATCCCACAGAACTTCTAGGTTCCGTCCTCAGAGCTGATGCCATATTGTCTACAAGCAAACCAACCCTTGGCACGTGCATCCTTCTGGAGGCCCACCGCCACGGCACAGAGGGGAGAGGTATTATCTTTCTAATTCATATGGACAATAACACTGTATTTCTAGTCAGAGGAACCCTCCTAAACAAAACCACCTGGATTTCCACACCTCCCCCACCTCCCACCCCCAATTTTATGTATTAACTCTTTTCAAACCTCCACTTCTATCTGAACTGTGGAAGCTATAACTACATCTCCACCGATGGCTATCTAACATGGGAGTGCTTGGGGTGGGACAAGTTGTCCCTACTTCCATCTGCAGAGACCGTAACTTTCTAGACCTGGTAGAATGCATTTGTGAGAAATATTCTGAAAGGTCTCACCCAATCATTGTCTGCTGCTCTCTTTAATTGGTCATTCTGTTCTTCTTTTTTTCTGGTAAAATCCATCAAGATGGATCAAAGATGGAGACCCAAAACTAAACCAGCTCTTTTCCTTCATCTTCTGTTTATTAAATCAAGAGTTAAGACCGGGTGAATTCAATTACTCCTTTGAAGACCACATCTTTGTTTTGAAAGGCAGATCCCTCAAAGCAGCATAACTTGAGCATCTGTTCATCTGAACAGCCCAGAAACGTGCCCAGATTGTGCCAACTCCCAGTATCAAACAGTCTGGAGGGTAGACCCCAGAGCCAGGATGCCTGATCCGCTGACTCGGCCCCTGCCACCTGTGTGACCCTGCACCAGTTTTGTAACCTTTCTATGTCTCTATTTCCCTCAAGGGTGCAGTGGGAATAATTACAGTATCCACAACCTCATGGGGTTGGGGTGAAAATTCCATTAATATTCATAAAGCTCTCAGTGCCTAACTCAGCAAGCAATCAAAGGATTTTTTTAACGGAATAACTGGATATTCCCTTTGCCTAGGAGTGGGATATTTAGATCTCTTTAGGAATTCTTACAAAGGCAATTTGGTCCATATATTGGTGTCTCCGTGGGGGCATTCCTATTCCACTATTGCCACACTTTTAGCTTGCTTTCTTTTTTTTCTTTCTTTCTTTCTTTCTTCCATTCTTCCTTCCTTTCTTTTTTTTTCTTCTTTCTTTCTTCCTTTCTCCCCTTCTTTCTTTCTTTTTTTGGGGGGATGTTATAGAATTAGTGCCAAGTTTATAACAGGTACCCAATAAAATTGTTGGAACGAATGAATGGGTGAAGCGTGACTATGACTTCATTTCTTAATACTATAATGGAGGGCTGGAGGCAGGGAGCGTAAGTGAAGACCTGAGGCATACGTACCTCCCTGCACACCTGCCGGAAACTGAGATCATCACCAAGGACAGAAACTGATTCTAAGTCCAGTGACCAAGGAAAAAGGTTCTAACGACAGGGCCAGTGGCAGCTGACGAGCAGAGACAGCTATCTGTATTGGGAACCACGCCTGGGCGTCAGGCAAACTCTTCCTAAGTGCGGGCTCTTTCATAACTGGTGTAATGTCTGTGAGGCTTTGTACCTCCTCTGAGACACCAGGGATAACACTAGAACTTTCCTCGCAGGGTCTTAACCCCGCTATCTACTATGCTGGGCAAGTCGTGTACCACCTGAAGCTCAGTTACGCCTTTCTAAAGACAGGATGCTAAAACAGCGGGTTCTGTGAAAGTGCTCTGTGATCTGCATGAAACAGAACAAAAAGGAAAGTTAAAGGCATTGTCCTGTCAGAATCAGAAGAAAACACAGGGCTAGCCCTAAGGAAGATGCTCTTTAGAATGTCGATGATACACTAGCCCAGGGGGAGAACCTGAAGGAAAGGAGAAGAAGGGACATTTCTGGGGAAGGTGGTGATTAAAGGGACGCTGACTTGCTTTGGGGCTCTCAGGTTCCATAAGTATCTGGCCTCGAAGGAATGCACTGGGATGATGGAGCGTTCCCGTGACGGAGTAGGTGTCACCTCTCCTGTGGCATCCAGAGGCAATAAGGGTGCTGGGATGTGAGCGAGGATGGCATCTGGAAGAAACAGAGAAGCTAGAGACCAGGCTGGCTTCACAAGACCTTGCTTGATGGGTAATCTCTTTTTCGAGAGAACCGTCTACCCAGGGGCCATCTCATTTTAAATACTACAACCAGGTTTTGTAGGGCCTGAAGCATATATAATTTGGGGTCCCCTCTTTGGACAAAAGATAATAAAATTACACTAAAAGTTGAAATGAAGAACAGCTTCTTAAAAGGTATTGATGTCAATGGGGGAGTCTGAGCTTCATGTGCTGCCTGGTAACGCAGCCTTGCCTGCAATCGTATTGTTATCTTTGCTTTACGGATTGGGAAACTGGGGCCTACAGCTCATGAGTGGCTGAGCTGGAGCAGCTCCTAGTCAGCCTCATTTGCATGATGCCACAGCTGTACTTACAAAAGGTGGAGTCTCTGTTCTCAGCTGTGTAAATATGGGATTGCTGGGTCCTCTTCTTCCATGAGGGGTGTTTGTTCCTGACTCAGAGAATAGCTAAATACTGAACATCCTCGTGTGTGAGGGTTTGAGAAAACCTGGAGGTTTGCACATCTCCCAATGTTTGGAGGCTTAATTATGGGAGCCTTAAGAGAGAGTAATTGACAACACTGATCACCTATGAGTACTATTAAAAGCAATAATGCTTATGGCTATGATAAAAGCTGTAAGTTCTCGTGTCTACAGCATGGTCATAAAAGGAATCTGAGGATATGCAAGATGCCAGGGACTGAGTCCAGCACCATGTTTCTCCAACTACAAGGCCCAGAGAGGGTAAATCACTTGCTGAAGGTCACACAGCCTCCAGTGGCATCACAGGAACTGAGAATTTGCTCCTGGAGTTCCAATTCTTCATTACCTACATCATCATTGGGGTTCCAACTCCACAAAGCATCCTTCATTTACTTCCTAAATACGAACAAGAATGCTGCTTTTAAGAGTTGAACACTTAACCACGCATTTTGATTTTTACTTCATCTCAATGGTAAACAGTCTCCAAGTATTTTTTTTTTTCATCCTAAATGATGCTTAGAAAAACCTTCAATCATGATCCTTGCAAAACCATTCGCTATTTATTTCCTGGTGCTTTCTGTAGTTGACCAAAGAGTTAGCCCAGACTGGGGGGGGGTGGGGGGCGGTGAAAAGAAAGTTACCATGACCGTTTGCTTTGCTGTTAGTCAAGGACTTATTTTCACGTCCTTTTTATTAACTCTTTTATTAACTGTTAAAGATCATTACTATGACAATCCTTAAGACAGCCTGTCTCCAGTACGCTAGCTACATCATTCCCACAATCCCACCCAACAGATAAAGTTTACTGGTGACAAAAGTGATTATCCTTCTCATTTCCTGCCCTGCTTCTCCTTTTTCTCTCCTGGCTATCTCCCAGACTACTGAAAAAAGCTGGTCCCCGAAAGCTAATAGAACTGTTTGCTATGATGGGAATGTTCTAGATAGGCACTGTCCAACATGGTGGCCACTGAGCACTTGAAATGTGGTTACTGGGACTCATGAACTATCGTTTAAATTTCATTTTATTAATTAAATTAAAATTTACATAGTCACATGTGGTTAGGGGCTATCAGATTGGACAGTATAGCTACAGAGCATGTCCATCAAAGAATATTTTATGAGACAACATAGATCTAAAAAATTTACCCCTGAGCAAGAGCCCTGTGACTCTGCCCACTGTCTGGCCCAGAGCTGGGCTTCATCTTTTGGGCCGAGTTGAAAGATGGGCTTGGGGAGGGATTCCTGGGGCATCCGGTGAAAGGAGTTAGGGCAGTGGTTCTCAACCTGTGGGTCGCGACCCCTTTGGCAGTGGAACGACCCTTTCACAGGGGTCCCTAAGACCATCCTGCGTATCAAATAGTTACCTTATGATTCATAACAGTAGCAACATTACAGTTATGAAGTAGCAACGAAAATAATTTTATGGTTGGGGTCACCACAACATGAGGAACTGTATTTAAAGGGCCAGAAGGTTGAGAACCACTGAGTTAGGGGGAGGGTGGAATCAGCTCATGGGTCCTCATACAATAAAACCCAAGAATACATAACAGAGAAGAGACACTGGTGACCCCGAGTCCCTGCTGCCCCTCTTTACAGATGAGGAAACTGAGCAGCGGAGAATTAGTGACTTGGCAAAAGTTAACACAACCAGTTAGTAACTGAGTCAGTCTCCCAACTCCGAAGCCAGTCCTCTTCTCCGGTAAAGCGCAGACCAGTCCTGCGAGGCTGGGGCAAGTCATTCTTCCTTTCACCCTTCAGCATCTCCATGTGTGTTTCTTCTGGGCAGGGTTCTCGTGTGCAGGACGAACAGGGTGGGGATGTGAGTTGGTGCCTCTTGGTGGGGAAGGGGGGGAGCGGATGGGGTGACCTAGCATCCCCGTCGGCTGACCCAGTGTTAGTATTGAATGTCCCACATCCCAAGAAGCAGCTCAGTCCAGGGCAAATCAGGATAGTTGTTCACCCTACAACCGGTAACAACATCACCGGTCTTTCAGAAGTCAGAGGAAGCAGAGAACCAAGGCCAGAACTACACTTGTGTGAGCGGCTCATGCCTTTGCTGTACACATTTGCAGAGTTTCCTGGGTAATATCCTGGTATTTTTCCCTTCATCTGCATTCAATTGTTCTTCTCCACCAGCAACCCGCAGGCAGCCCTGCTTTTAAATGGACCATGCCTCCTTGCAGAACAGTACATCTTAAAACATACGTTTAAAACACCATAACATGATTTTAAAACAGAGATATGGAGTGATTAATCCACACTGTAGGACTCTGTCTGGAGGCTGAGACCGGCTGTTACAAGGTGAAAGCATTTATACAGTCGACAGTCATCTGCAGCAAACCCTGCTTTAGTGGAGGTCTGGGGATTTCTAATGGCCTCTTTAAGAATCCTGTTTCCACTGGAGTCAGTCCTAGGCAGAAGCATTAGTGAAGACCTACCTATGGCATCAATTGTCCAAAGCCCCAGGTTGAGGGAAATAGCAGAGCAGAGCAGAAAAAGACCAGGGTAAGGAGACAAGAATCTAGGGTCTATTTTTAATTTTGCTATAAATTGGGCTGTGTGACCTTGAGAAAGTCACTTGAAGTCTCTGAGCCTCAGTTTTCCTCATGTGCAAAAGCGAGGTCCCAATGCCTGCCCCAGCTGCTCTCACGGGGAGACTGTAATGATGTGAAGGCTTTGAAAAGTACAGAGCATTACACAAGGACAGAGCCAGAGTGCAAGGCCTCTGACACATCTAACTGACCTTTGAAACATGTAACTGTAAGCACGATTGCTGGGCCCCGAGGTGAACCTTCACGGAAATCGCCCGCCCCCCTGAAGAACGAGAAAGGAGAAGCATGAAGACAGGGAAGGAACAGCACAAACAAGCACTGGTCCAGAGAGGACTCAGCAAAGGTCGAGGGAAGTCAGAAAAGCCACATTTCTCATCCTGGCATGTTCTTCTGTGACAAAGACATGACCACAAAGCGGGTCATTTAAAACACAAACAAAACAAAACACCAGAACAATGGCAAGATCCCAACAAGGCAGAAATATGCACAAGACACTTAATTCTATTAATGTGTATTTGTGTCTGGAGTCTCTAGCCTTGGAATATATGTCAAGACCTTTCTTTCTGGCTAATTCTGTTTGCACACAGGACATCACTGCAATTAGATTGTCCTCATCTGAAGCCAAAAGGAGCTCCTTTTTCTAGAACTTTTTTTTTTCTTTTACCATGGCCCCGTATTATTTCTGTCACAATAATATTGCATAACAACCACCAAAGCTCAGTGTCACACACTAATGAATATTTATTTTTTTCTCATGATTCTAAGGGCAGTTCTGCCGATCTTGGTGGGGCCCACACTTGCACCTGTGGTCAGCCATGGGCTGGGCAGACAGATCTGTGATCTTGGCTGTGCTCTCATGTCTGTTAGGGGTTGGCTGACTGATGCAGATTAGAATCATCTGGGATCTTCTCAGATGAGTTAACAGATGAAATACAGGACACCAAGTTCAATTAGAATTTCAGATAAGCAAAAAATATTTTTTTAGTACTAGTGTCAAACTATATATAGTATATTTTATATAGTTTACATATTAACTAGAGGCCTGGTGCAGAGTGGGGTCCCTCGGCCTGACCGGCGATCAGGGCCAATCGAGGCCGTCTTGCCCAGTCCCTATTGGGATAATCGAGGCTGGCTGGCAGGGGGAGAGGGGGTGGGGCGACTGTGGGAGGGAGGTTGGCCAGCTGGGGGATAGAGGGGGTGTGGGAGGAGGGATTGCAGGAGGTTGGCCCGCTGCCGCAGCTGCCGGAGGTTGGCTGTAGGAGTGCACTGACCACCAGGGGGCAGCTCCCGCATTGAGCATCTGCTCCCTGGTGGTCAGTGCATGTCATAGCAACTGGTCGACCAGTCGACCGGTCATTCGGTCATAATGGTCACTTAGGCTTTTATATATATAGATTGTATATATAATTGAAAATATATACATAACACATCAAATACTTAATAATTTTTATAATGAATCCCAAATGTTTGCTAAATCTGGCAACCCTACCCATGTGTCTCTCCTGGCCCTCTAGCAGGAGAGGCCTGGCATATTACCACAATGGCAACCAGAGAAACAGCAGAAGAAGAACGTGTAGCTCCATGGGGTCTGGGCTCAGGC
This sequence comes from Myotis davidii, assembly GCF_000327345.1. Lineage (NCBI taxonomy): Eukaryota > Metazoa > Chordata > Mammalia > Chiroptera > Vespertilionidae > Myotis > Myotis davidii. The sequence goes on along the minus strand of NW_006383016.1, from coordinate 3,278,478 downwards.
TGGCATGTCTTGCATGCTATTGCCAAACAAGTCACCAGCCCAGTCCAGATTCAAGGACTGTAAAGTCACATTGAGAAAAACATGGTTACTGGGAAGGTGAGAAATCAGGGCCATTTTGACAGTCAATCTACCACAATCCCCAATGGCAAAAATCACCACCAAAAGACATCGGCATAAAAACCTGACAAGAAAATGTACCCAACTCTCAATCACCCATTCAACTCAAATATAGAAGAGGAGTGGCTTGGTGAAGTGTTTAGGGGAGAGGGCCCATTCTACTCTGACTTGGCAACTCCCTTCCTTTGTTTTCTTAGGACAACCACTTCTTCTCTGGGGCTCAGTTTCTTCATCTATAAAATGGTAAATTTGCACTCTCGGGGCCTTGCTCTAAGATTCTATATTCTTGAATATTTTAAATCACTTGCCTTCCTCCATCATTTCCCGGCAGCAAAGTCTTCTGGCCTAATCGACTTTATGACTGTGTTAGCAATGCTCTAACTTAAAACTGCCCATTATGGCCCTCATTGACTGCTCCTGTATTCAAAGTAAATTCAATCACCATTACATATTTGATAAAAAAAATGGAAATCTCTAGGCCAAGGGGACATCAGCTCCTGGCATGGAAAAAGGCTCTTGAATAAATAAATCTGCTTTGCCCAATATTTCCCCCTCTTGATTTGAAGAGGGATAGTAACCCTTTTTCTGTCATTGAATTAATTTGCTAGAAGTGGCTGTAATTTCTATATAAATCCTGAGATTGTTTCTAATTTACATGCTGTATATGAATGTTTATGCATGTGGTGCCGGCCTAATGTTCTCCAGGGATCTTCTTGGAAACTGTATGAATCATGTAAACAAAATTAGACTGAAATAAAAAGAATGTATGATATTTTCTTCACTAGTACTAATTTTTTTATATTTATGGCACAATTATCTTGCGCTGGGCACAGCCTCACGTACCCGCTGCTCATTTGGCGTCTGTCTGGTTTGGGGGGTTGCCCTGCAGACAGAGAGGTGCTGTGGCTCATTTGCTATTTGTTCTCTTTGGGGCTGGTGAGGAAGGCGGGGGACAGAAGGCATTATAGTGGCATCTATGTGGCTTCTTCTCTCTGCCCTGTCCCACCTCCCTGCTTTTTGATGAGGATGAATTCAGATCATGGGCAAAACTGAAACCAGGTTCGGGAACCTCTCTTTCTGTGGCATCCCCAGAGTGCCATTTGAAGACCATTACTGCCGTTAATTAATGCTTTGCCAGCTGTCTGAACTAATTTTATAGCATTTATGTATGCGCATGCATTGTCCTTCAGTCCATTTCGCAGACTAAACCAAACACAACAAATGTGAAATATGCAGGGAAGTCTCTGGTCTCTGCTTTGGGCAAGAGGCCTGCTTACGTTGAGACGCTTCAAATGTGCAGAATCACAGGGGGGCTATGCCCACCTCGCTGGTTGGCAGGGATGTGGCCTTCTGAACCTCTGTCTTCCTGGGACAGCCCTTCAGGACCAGTGTCACAAGGAGAGCAGGCAGCCGCTCCTCTAAGGGGGTCAACATCAGCTCAATATTCTGGATGGGAATGCCACAGCTCTTTTCAGAAAATTAAACTGTCCCAGGTTTCTCCCATTTTTGTCAGAAGTAGGTGTGGACATCTCCCTGGGGCCCTTTCTGTGTCTTAATCTCATTTCTCTAAACAGTAAATACTGTCTTTGTGAGTGTTTTTGGTCTAATTACTGGGGCTGAGCCATCACAATGCCTCCTAGAGACTGTAGTCCTCGGGACATGAGAAGTTTGCATTGGCTCATCTTCAAAGACCCCTGAACCCTGGAGTTGAACATTGTGGAGTGTTTTGTCATGAGTAGCTTGCTTTCTATCACTTTGTCTCTTTTCCAGGTTAACCTACTTGATACTGGGTCATCCCCATCAAGCCTTTGACCATGCCCTTCCCAGAAAAGCAAGGAAAAGTATCACCTGCCTATGATAACGTAGGATACAGCATAGGGGGTTGGTTTTTGCTTAACGTTTCAGCAACAACAACACACAAAAACACTTTGTTTTACACTGTGAGATGTAGAGAAAGAGAGAGAAATGTGACATGGTCCTTAGGAAGAAGGGAGGGGCCACCAACATTTATTCAGCATATACAGGAGCCAGGCTTTGTTCTGTGTCTCCTTTCATCTCCACAGCTCTGCATATCTGATCATTTTGCAGACGATGAATCTGGACTCGAAGGAATTAAGTTATCTCTACGTGAGAAGAAACACAATTGAAGAGAACGTACCATTATTAAGTGCCACGCCAGGCCGTCCCCGCAAGAAATGCAACAAAGGCTGGGAAGAAAGATGAGTACCAGCTGAAGTAGGTGGTCAGGGGAGCACATGTGAGGCTTCAGTCAGTGCTGGGCAACTGTTCATCCCGTAAAAGAACCTGAGTGAGGAATGGACAAACATGCTCTCAAGGACGGTGAGGGTGTCGGCCTGCTTGGAGGCCCAGGTTGGCATGGGAGCAAGCTGTTGGGTTAGAGAATCCACCCTCCAGCCTGCATGTAAAATGGGAAGTTGGCCACACGGCTGAGCCGTTCTAATGGGTCAGAGAAGGAAGCAGTGACCCACAGGGACACACAGTCACACAGGTCCTTCTGCCTCAAGGGCGGGGCCTTCATCTCACCAGAGTCCTTTCTAGACACATCGGGGCAATTGAAGTCAGCACATGGGTGTGCACGTAAACACTGCTACTCCCCCAGGCAAGTAGTAAAGGGAGTGCCCACAGTGTGAGGGTAAAGCTGGACCTTACTGTCCATGGGCACGAGAACAAGCACATTGACGATGGCAAGAAAGCCGTCTCCCAGCCCAGCATTACCTTCCAGAGGCCACCCTCATTCCCAGGCTTCTGTAGCACATTGCAATTAATCCTGATGCATTTACGTTCTAGTCCAATGCCCCGCACATACTATCCTGTTTACTCATCTGCCTTTAGGACCATGAGAATTTTGGGAAAGATGGGAAAGAAGCAAAGTATTTGGGGGAGATCGTAAGGCAGAAATGCCTTTTTTAAAGTTTTCCTTTTCAATATTGAATCCATTCGAGAAGAATGCCATTTCCAAGGTCAGAATGAGGTCACATAGCCTGACTTCCTTACACCCACAGTGTAATAACCTAAAAATAAAAATCAATTCTTGTCTGAGAGTTGTGAAGAGCTCATAATTGCTGTAGAGTGAAGCTCAGAATGACGGCGCCTTCTCCGCCTTCCATTTCTTAGAGATGAGAATGTCATTTGTCAAGTCTGAGGCACCGTCGGTATGAGATTGCATGGTAACCAAGTAGAAAAATCTCTGTTTAAGATGAAATAATTCTCATCATTATACTCTTTAGGTAGAGATGAGGCCCCTTCTGTAATGCCGCCTATAAAAATGGCAGAGAACTAATACGAACCAATTGTGGGTTAGAGATGTTTTCCCTTAAAAACAAATTGGTTTACAGTCGTTTCTCTCTCTGCTGTCACGGTATATTTTGAATCAAGAACTTGCTTTGATTTTTATAGAAAACGGGTTGCCTCTCTCCCAGCTACTGAATTTTTCTCTCCCTTTAATCTCAAGATCAGATGGGTTCGGAGCTTCATTACAGCACCCGCGTTAGCTGTGAGCCCGGCTGGGTGGAATTTCTGATTTGTTTGCTTTATTAGATTTTTGTGCCATTCAATAAGACCTTGGACTTCTAGAACGCTAATGTGTTTTCCATCCTAGCTACCCATCCATTTGCATATGTGGGTATTTGTAATAGGGACAGCTCTCTGTTTTTATTAGCACCTTCTTATAGAAGTGTTCAGCCTTCCAACCAGTTTTTTTTTTAAAGCCAATTCCTGGAGTTTTCATGAAATTTTAAAGTACCTATCAAGGGTCTTTTAACTGTAAAGATCAGCCTTAAGATGGGAATGGAAGAGTCCATTAAAATCTCATTATAGGAAGAGCAATTCTCTGCCACTTTTTCTTAATTCCACCGCACAGGAATGTGTGTGCT
>NW_006383016.1:3272251-3274429 GCF_000327345.1 Myotis davidii | reverse complement strand
TATCTATATGACCCCCTATTAAATCCCAGGGCTGGTGTGGGAGGTGTCAGCAGAGACACGGGCACGCACATGCTGTGGTCTGCTGCTCCCCATCCTTGCCCGCCACCCCAACCCTCTTCATCCGTCCTCCACCCACCCCCATCCTAACAAAGAGGGCTCCACAGCCTGGGAGAAACAGAACATTCATCCCAAACCCTATTTTCCATAAAAATTTAGACATTTCCACAACCTGACTTCGTTTAGACCCAGCCAACTTTGTATTAAGCCCGGCCTGTTCCGTGAGGCCGTGAGGCCGGCTAATTAGCCTGCCTGTAGCAGAGGTGCTCGCTTTTTATTACCTTCAGAAAACAAAGCCAGGCTTGAGGAAGTGTTGGATGTAAGCTGTCTCCAAAACCTCAGAAAGGGAACCCCCGCCTTCCACACCCCCTCCTCCTGCCCGGGAAGATTTGTGGTCTGGTTAGAAGGACCATTTAGATGATGAAAGGAACCAGTGGACAGCCCCTGATTTATAACCAGTGTGATTTTTTTTAATATCCACCAAATTAATATTTTTATGTCTGTTCCCCCATCAAGTTGCTTCGGTTTGAATTTCAACGAGGGGAGCCTGCCAAGATCACGTAGTAAAACGCGGACTGGATCGTAAATCCCAGCAGGGGCGGGAGAAGGCAAGACAGATTGCCAACACCTTCAGAAAAAACGCAGCATTTAAACAAAAAAGGCAGGAATTTGCTTTAAAGTCCAACAGGCCCAGAAGGGACTGGGAGAGACACACGTGGGAAGCTGGTTCGCCTTCCCCGTAGCCCTTCTCCGAGGACTCCACCCCACAGAAAGCCTGGCCGGCAGGTAGACCGGCACACTGGGCTTTCCACCCGGAGCCGGTGATGCCTGTCCCGGATGTGTGCGAGAGATAAGGCAGAGATGCTCTCAAATGAGCACCTTCCCCAAAGCCGAGTCTTCCTGCATCCCTCCCTGTCGAGTGGCCACTTACACAGCTCATCAAACTCGCCTTTCATTAGGTGCCAGGCCAGGGAAGTAGGCGCAGCTGGCAAGACAGGGTTTGAAGCTGTAAGAAGAAAGCCATGTGTTTCCTTCCTAAGACTCAAATCATTTCCCTACGAGGAATAAAGAGCTTTTACAAACGTTCTGGATATGTCTTTCAGGGAACAAGTTGATTACTCCCCTCCCCCCCCCGCCCCCAACACACACACCCCAACTGGGTACCAGCAGGAGAAACAGAAGCCCTCATTTGCTTGGTTTTATAACAGGTTTACTACATGTGAGCATGTATGGAAAAGTAAACACCCTTATAACCTAGCTTATTAATACACCGATTTGGATAAATCACAGGTCAAATCACCTCAGCTGCAACATAACCGCTACCCCCGGGAGAGGCCCGATACCACTCGGCTGATAGCCTATAAAACAGACGCTAGTCCTGTCTGTCAGCGCGGCCATTATAAAGGTGTTTCCCTAATCCTCCTCGGTGGACAGCACTAAATCCTGGAGCGATGGTGTCTTTTCTCCTGTCACTAGCCTATCTCTGGGGCTCAGGACACACAATGCGATCCCGGGAGCAAGGACCTGCTCTTAGCAGCTCTGATGAGTGACATCTCCAGCGTCACAACTGCACCGGAACTGAGTTTCACAGAAACCCATTTACAGGCCCAACTGCCCTTGCTCATAACACTTTGCCCAGAAGCCCTAGGGCCGCTGCGTTACCCGCTCCGGGTTCAGAGCCCAGTCATTGCTGAGACTTGGGAAACCTCTGAGCAGGCAAAGGTGCAGCTCCCCAGGGGAGCCAACAGAGAGGCAGAGATGACACTGGACGGGGCTGTGGGCAGAACCCAGATTGGGTCCTGGTTTGGGGTTCAAAGGTATGAAGATTTTCAGTCATGGATATTTAATTACAACCATAGAAGGGGAATATATATATGGTTTGTATTTAGTATTTTAGCTTAATAGTCTAACACTTTAGCAAACTCACACAAGTCCCCACAAGGGAGATACAAGTTTCACACAAACCCAAAGTAGGTAAAAAAAAATTTTTTCTTAAACAATACATTGTAAGAACAATTACCAAACTTTGAATAAGGTTTATAAAGTTAGATACTAATACTGTAGCAATGTTGCTTTCCTGGATTTAATCATTTGCACTGTGGTTATGAAAATGAGTTTATG
>NW_006383016.1:3266366-3272120 GCF_000327345.1 Myotis davidii | reverse complement strand
AAAAGTGTTCACACACACACACACACACACACACACACAATAACGAAGCAAACATGGTGAAGTATTAACATTTAAGGAATCTGAATAAAGGGTCTACAGGAATTCTTGGTACTATTCTTTGCAACTTTAATGTGAATCTGAAATTACTTCAAAATTAAAAGTTAAAAAAATAGTCTTTCTATTTAGGCCTCCAGAGATACTGTTCTTTTCTTTTCAAATTTTCATTCATTTTTTAATTGAGGTATAAAAGACATATAGCCTTATATTGGTTTCAGGTGTACAAGATAATAATTCAATATTTGTGTCTATTGTAAAACAATCACCACACTAAGTCTAGTTATTCCCACCACCATATATAGTTACAAAATGTTTTTCTTGTGATGAGAACTTTTAAGATCTACTCTTAGCAACTTTCAAAATGCAATGCAGCATTGACCACAGTCACCATGCTGTACATTTCATCCCATGACTTATTTATTTTACAGCTGGAAGGTTATACCTGTGACCCTTTCATCCATTTCACCCCCTATGCCCGCCCCCCGCCACATCCCTGTCTTATTTAAAATAGAAACCTAAGAGAGTATATTTGTAAGTCCTTTATTTGCTTCCCCACATCAATCTAAAAAAGGATTTACCATTTTGAATATCATTTAGAACCCTTCGTCTTTTTAAATTTCATTTTCAATTACAATTTACATTATTTCATATTAGTTTCAAGTGTACAGCATAGTGGTTAGAAAATCATACCCTTTATAAAGTGATCCCTCCTATGTTTCCAGTACCCACCTGGCACCATATATAATTATTACAATATTGTTGACTATATTTCCTGTGCTGCACTTTGCATCCCCAGAACTATTTTGTAACTGCCAATGTGTAGTTACACCGTTGATCCCTTCGCCCTTTAGAACCCTTAATCTTGAAGAAAAACAGAGGCTAGGGGAGCCAGCGACAAGACTGGCAAAATACAAGTTGCTACCAGTTAAGCAAATATCCAAGAGAGAGGTGTCTGGAAGGAGAGGACCTGAAATCTCTAGGCTTGGAGAGTTCCAAACAATGGAACAGGACCCCTGTGGCCCTCGGTCTCCTCATCTTTAAAATGGGCATAAAGGTCGGGCTATGGGGAGGACAGCGGAGGAGGTTTTGTCTCGTGGTGTCTAGTCTCGGCTCTCCCACTCCTCCCAACCTGGAGTCTTCTTGTCTGGAGCAATGGGGTGGCACCCGTGCCATGTGGTCGGGGTCACAGTGCACCCCCATTTTCCGAGTGTCAGTGAAAGCCCGCCGGGGAAAGCAGTGCTCAGGCGCGGGGGTGAGGGGGACTGTCCTCACCCCCCTCAGACAAGCCTGTCCCTGTATCTCTTTCTTGGGTAATGGAAACATCCCAACCACATGGCTTCCTGCTCTCATGAAATCCCATTCGGGCTGAAGGCCTGCTGACATTGATCAGCCCGAACCTGCTTTTCAAAGATTTCCACTCACTTTGAGTCAAACATATGGGTCCCAGCCCTGGACTGAAATGAAGACAGTGCTTTCTCTTTTCGACCAGAAACACCGCTGCGCAGCCACTGGAAACGGATGCATCTGAGTCAAAATGTCTGTCTGTTCCCTATCCCCTGTAACACCCAGGCTCCACGCAGTGCGCACGCACACATAGGCACATACAAGTCAACCCCACACTGAACGTCTAAAACCCAGCACTCAGCAGGCACCGCCTCCATTCTGGAAGTTCTGGGACTTAGACAACGTCGGTCATGGAGCACGCGTGTAGCTTGGCCCGCAGATAAATTGAGGCGCTAATCCCGATGCACAACAGCATCTCCAGTCAGAGGGAAGTGCAGACGACGCACATATAAATCACATTTATTTTCATAGCACATTTAAATAACGTTTTGACCCTGGGGATTTTTCGCCAAGTAATGAAGCATCACCCAATGAGAGTCTGCAGCGTTGCTCAGGTCTATAAAGCCCCTCACGGCAGAGGAGTAAAACCTGTGATTTATACGGGTGTCATAGGTGGCGTAGGGGGCTTCCGTCCCTTTGCACAAGATACTGCTTTGCATTAGATTAGAGATGAGATTTATCTGCAAAATAAACAAAGAACTGGCCCCTGTTTTCTCCCCTAATCACACCAGACGAGCTATCAAACACACACGCACTCAACAGCTCACACCCACCGCTGCACGCACGCACACACACACACACACACACACACACACAGGTTTATTATTTGAGAGGAGAGAAAACAATCTTGATAAAAGATGATCATTTGTCCACCGATGAATATTCATATTATCAACGGTTCCTTGCAAGAGGCGTCTAGTGCGTGGGCTTCAGCTGTCCCTCTGCGGTGATGTCTGTCCATGTCAATGTGGGTGCCTGAGATCAAACCCATGTGGAGGGAAATCAAATCTCCTCCACACATTGCAAGGTGGGAGCACTTCCTATTCACCTGCCGTGTTCTCTCTTCCTGTTTTGAGGGAAAATATGGCGATGGGTGGTTGCCCCTGGTCCCTCAGAATGAACTGCAAATTGTTCTGCTGAAACCATCATGAGTTCTTACTCCATTTCCCCCTCCTTCCCTTCCTACCTTGTTTCCTTCTTCCCTTCCTTCCTTCCTTTATTTTCTTGGCAGCCATATAGTCTCTGGAACTCACCAGGACTCTGTATGTGTCTTAACTTGAGGCAACTACCAAGCTTGCTAAGTGGGAGCAGGGAAATATGTAAACTACATTTCAGTGGAGCATGACCATGAGGGAAAATGGGATTTATCGTGCACGGATTTGGATATGCTACAGTTCATTCTACATCTACCAGAATATTTCAACTCCATCCACAAAACACTGAATTACTGAATTATGAATAATAACTCATGTTGCTACGGTGCTTTACGGTTAGCAAAATATGTCCGTATACTATGTATTATTATCAGCCGGTCTTCAGACATACTTGAGTGACTGGTAGGGCAGTAGGCAGGGCATATTCTTGGCTGTATCCTTGTGCTTGGAGAAACCACTGTTGCTTCAAGGACCCAAAAATACTTTCCTTTCCGCCCCCCTCAGGTTCATGTGTTTCAGAATCACTAGAGAAACCCAAAGCATAAAGGCGCAAACTCTAACACGGAAAACCATTCCTTGACTAGTCAAGAGCGGATGATGGATGGCTGGTGGCATCCTTGAAGGCAGGGATACTAAGCAGCCGGTTCCACTTGAGGCAACCTGGTCAGGATCTTAGATGCTACCTGGATCTTCCTAAATGAGGGCTATTTTCCGGAAAAACACGTTCTCATGTTTACTGATGGGCATTCCATTTCCAGGCCAAAGGGTGAACTTTTCATTTGCTCAAATCTGACTTTTGTGGACTGGAGAGACACTCAAGCAGTGGTTCTCAACCTTCTGGCCCTTTAAATACAGTTCCTCATGTTGTGACCCAACCATAAAATTATTTTTGTTGCTACTTCATAACTGTAATGTTGCTATTATTATGGATCGTCATGTAAATATCTGATATGCAGGATGGTCTTAGGCAACCCCTGTGAAAGGGTCATTCGACCACCAAAGGGGTCGTGACCCCCAGGTTGAGAACCGCCTCACTAGAGTATTTGTGCAAAGTTTCCAACACGTAAGGAAGAAGATAAATACGTTTTCACATTCGGGTCTAGATTCCAACTTTGGAGCAAAGAATGCCAGCCCTGCTGTCCCTTTCTCCCCGGCAGAGTCAGGTCAGAGAGAGTCCCAAGCCATAGCAAACGTCCGAATGTAAATGTACTCTTTGCTTCTTGTCGTGTTAGTGTCTCAAAGTTGTTCTGAAGTTGCAGGGCAGCCATCCATACAGCAAAGGGAACATTTTAGTTTATAGAGAGGATTGCCCCAAATTAACCTTTTATAGAGAAGCAGCATTGCCTAGCCAGACTAACTCATGACTGTTGGAGAGAGGTGGCCTGACCCTAAAAGTAGGGTCACCCCTGTGGTAGTTTGCCTGGAGTTCTGGCTTATGCTATTGCCCCGGCTAAATTATTAATAGCCTCTCACTTTCACAACCGTCCCAGTTTGGATGCTAAATTATATAGTCATCCTACCTAAGAGCTGTAGGAAAATGAAGAAAATAAAACAGTTGAAGTAGGTCATATTTTTAAGGGCATTGAAAACAACCTGCAAATGAAACTGGAGGAGTAAAAAAAAAAAAAAAAAAGAATATGTGCAGTCAGCTCCATGGTTCAGGCACAGAGCCCTTGGTGAGATTGTATCTGTTTTGCTCGTGTAATTCTAATTATGAACCAATAATGTGGGCTAGAACTAATTTCATTATAACCACTAGTCTGCAATCAAGCGAATGCAGAGAATCATTTGTTGAGTCACAAGGCCCAGATGTAGACTAACTCAAGGGCTCACGTGGGCGGCCAGAGAAAGGCCCATCACTTCACATCTCCTCTCACGTGGGTGTGGGTGGCAGGTGGGAGGGCGCCGGTCTGCGCGGAGTTGGGCTGGGGAATTGCAAGCAGATGGAGATGGCATCCTAATTAGATTCTGGACAGTGTGGAAGCCGGGCTCACGGGATTCGCCCGCCACCGACCCAGCACGCCTCCCCACCTGGACCGCGCCTGGCACGCCCCGGGGGGCGGGGGCATGACCCATGTGCCCCTAGCGGTGGGTAAACTCTGGCTTCAGCAAAAGCCTGGTGACGTTTTTTCAACGATGGGAGTTTGGTTTCCCCTTAAGGAAGACGAGGCTGTGCCTTGTTACTCCTGCTGGCAGCCCTGCCCTGGTTAAGCATCAGTGTGTTACCTGATCCCCCTGGTAACCACCTGGGTGCCAAGTGCGCAGCCAGCATCCCCCAGTCACGATGTCGCATTTTACACTGAATGTGCTTAGTCCCGGGCAGGGCCCTGCTCCAACCAGCTTGATGCTGACCTCTTCCCATCTTTCCCCCCATCAGCGGTCCTTACCCGACAGCCCCTTTTTATAGCACCGGCCTTTTCTCTCCAGAAAATGAAGTTCATAACCGACTTAAACACTTACGTTCAACACCACCACCAAATCAGTATAACGCTCTATCGGTTCCTTTGTGCTAAAATATAGCGTGCCCTCCCGCCCCTGAAAATGTATACACGTTTTAATAGTTGATAGCTCGATTGATGCTCCCTACTTTTCAGATTTAACCCACTGGAATTAATAAGCATTCAAAGTGTGTATCCATGTTTGGGGAATACCCTGTATATATAGGCAACACGTAAATGTTCCAGTCGAGTCTGAGGCGTGGACACAGAGAGACATGCAGGTGGGGGACTCGGACACCGTGGGCAGCGCTTGTCCGGAGCAGCCGAGAAAACTTAGTGAGGCTCTGAGCACAGCTGAGGGCCATCTTCTCATCATTTCCATGGTCATTTCCATGGTGCTAAGCTCCCAGGACCCACAATAAAGCACTGCAAAGGTAAGCCTCTCTGTTTCCATATAAAACTAGGCTCCGGCCATTAGAAACAGGCTCCCCACCGATGCCAGACCGTCTGCTGGGACTGGGACGGGACAGTTGTGCCGCAGGGCAGCCCTTTGCCGTGGGCCACAGGTGCCAGGGCCTTCCAGCAGCTCTGCTTCTGGCGATTGAATATTTTCTTGGCCCACAACTCCTTGGCTTAGAGAGCCACTGGGGGGCTCCTGCAGGCGGGCCCCTCCCTCCCACTGCACACCCTCGCTGAAAAGCTGGCTCCTTTGTCTGTGCTGGCGCCTGCTGCTACCATGTCCCTGAGCCTCTTTCCCATCA
>NW_006383016.1:3233562-3266106 GCF_000327345.1 Myotis davidii | reverse complement strand
CCCGCCCCGCTCCCCATTCCTCCATCCTTGGAGGTTCGCCCGGTTTCCATCCCAGGGACTGGAATGGCTGGTGTTGTCAGCGAGTCTGCCTCCTGGGCCTGGGGCTCCTGAAGGTCAGAGACCCCGCCATGCCATGGCCAAGGACAGTCCCTGCTTGTGGAGCCACACAGGCAACATCTGCAACCTGGGTTAAACTGACTTCCATCACCACAGAGAGGGCGGGAGAGGAAAACACAACGCCCCCTCCCATCACATTTCACAATTTTGGCTGCAGCACTTAGAGTTCAGCTAGATTCACCAGGAAATAAGTAACGACCTCGAACTCTTGACAATTACCTTCCACCATTGTCACTTGCCAAATATGTGTAATGTAACTCATTTCCCATTCCTGGAAATGCAAGTATCCTCATTGGAATAAATTGCAACAACATTTTTAATGAAAAAAATACTGTCTTTTACAGTATTATTATTTTGTCCACAATCTTCATTCTTAATTTTATAGACTAGCTCTGTGTCTTTTATTTAAATGAATAGGTCTCAAAAAATAAAATAAAGAATGGCTCAATTACGGCATGTGATAATTAATCTCGGAAATTAAAAACTGTCCTCTGTCCAACTGATTTACAAAGAACCTCTTAATGGGGAAGAGAAACTGCTTAATAATCTGCCTTCTGAAACAAAAGCCAATCATGTTTTGGAGGTGAAAGAGCTTTTTTTTTCAAGATAACACATGGCTTCGGTTTTTAAATCTTATACCAGGATGAGTGTACGGATTATTGTGACATTGTGGTGGAAACCCAGTTGAAAGGGGTCTGAAAGAAAAGACTTTCATCCTCTACTCGCTCTCAGAGTAAGCCTGCCCCCCCCTTCCCCTCCCCCCTCCCCCCAACTCCCAGACTCATAAATAAATCAGAATCATGCTAATGACTAGAGCCTGGCATATTTTCAGGCTTTGACAATTCCAAGAACAAGGCACCAGGGGGCACTACAGGACCACGTTTGTGACTTCAGGCGCCATTTTAGCCTTGGATTTTTGGGAAATAATTCTTGAAAAAACTGTTAACCTTCTGAGCCCCGGACGCGGTTTTATTTATTACTTTCAATATGCTATCACCACCCGTCTTAGCTAGCCATGCATGGAAGGTTATGTTAAAGGACAATGCCCTGAACAGGGAGACACCATCAGGCTGCCTCTTCCTGCTACCTCCCAGTAATAATGCTGGTGTGTGTGTGTGTGTGTGTGTGTGTGTGTGTGTGTGTGTTATTGTTAGCTGTACAATTGAAGACACCATTTAGGAAAGCCATAACTAAAACGCAGAGGTTTCTCCCTCAAAAAATAAATCTTGATGTCTCAGGCAAAAGGGTGCTTTCATCGTTATTACCTCTGTAACGATCTCTGTTCACTTATTAATTCAATATCAGCAAATATTGATTGCAGCCCTCCATGTGCCAGCCCCAGATATGCTGTGAGGCGGAGCCATGGTGAGGAGGAGGTTCCTTCCACTCCTAGGAGCCAGATTTCCTCCTAAAGCATCAAAATCCGCGTGAGGCAGGTGACACTTCTGTTGAGATTATTTCTCTTCCCGCTGCTCTCCAGAAATACATATTTTCCCACGGAAAAATAGTAAAACTCACTGCTTTCTTAAGGTTAGCAGTCTCGCCCGAGCACAAAGGCTGCATGCTCTCCTGCTGGAGCTGTGTGCTAAGTGACTGAATTTTCATTCATTCGTCATATAAAACAGATGCTTGTGGGGTTTTTGTTTTGGTTTTGGTTTTGTTTTTTCCTTTCAAAGACCTATGCTGATTAGAATTTAGCAAGAGGTGGAGGAACACGCCACCACTCTTGGCATCTAATGGGACATGTTTTCTCAGGGACTCCGCTGGCCCTGCTTGGCAGTCCCGGCACCCAGGGTTGGTCAACCTGGGATACACAAACTCAGTCGGTTTCCATCACTCCACACCCCTCCATCTAGTCCCAGTGGCTTGTAAAAATGAGGTGAAACTGTACTGTGACATAGATATTTTACATCCATTATTTCATTTAATGCTCACAATGACCACCACCTCCCCCCGCACCTGCCCAAGCCATCCCCATTCCAAGCTGAGCAAGCTGAGGCTGGAAGAGGTTAATTCCTTGTCCAAGGTCATGCAACTAGTATCCAAACCCAAGCACATCCACTTGCAGAAATCATGTGCCCTCTGCTACCGAATACAGGGGTGGGCAAAAGGTAGGTTAACAATAATAATAAATAATACAATTTGTTAACAAAGAATAATACAAGGATAATCTGTGTTTTATGTACTCACAACCATAAGCTTATTTTTGCCCCATCCTGTATAAACTTCCCAAAGACTGAAAATGACTGCTGTGTGCTTGCCTAAGCCCGTGGTCAGCAAACTGCAGCTCGAGAGCCACATGCGGCTCTTTGGCCCCTTGAGTGTGGCTCTTCCTAAGCCTTAGGAGTACCCTAATTAAGTTAATAACAATGTACCTACCTATATAGTTTAAGTTTAAAAAATTTGGCTCTCAAAAGAAATTTCAATCGTTGTACTGTTGATATTTGGCTCTGTGAGTTTGCCGACCACTGGAAACCCATCCATTTTCTTCTTGGGCACATAGCGAACTACATTTCCCAGCCTTCCTTGCAGTAAGGTGTGGCCTTTTGAGTCGCTTCCTGCCAGTGAGATGTGAATAGAAGTCAGACACCCCACTTTCACAATCCACTTCCCCTCTCTGCCTGTCTCAGTCCAACAACTAACTTTGAGACCTTGGGGGATGGAAAAGCCACAGAACGAAAGACGCTGTGTCCCTGAATTACTGCATGAAGGTACCCACCAAATACTGACATGTAATGCTTCTGTGAGAAGATATAACTTCTGTTGTGTTAAGACACTGAGTTGGAGTTATTTAGTAAATACTTAGCCTTCAATAAATAATACACAAGAAAAGATTACGGCATCCCTGAAGGCTTCTGCCCGCCCACCCAGGGGCCCTGGGGCCTTGCTCTAATTCTGCGATAGTGAACTTGACACAGTCTTCCTGGTCAAGAGGAGAGTACTGAACCAAGTGACCTTGATCCAAAAAAGTCCTGTAATTGTGTGGTGGCCCTCCCTCCCCCGCTGCAGCCCCTCCCCGCTGCTCACTCTAAGAGGTGGGAGCAACGTTGCCTGGACCCAGAAGGACTTGGCCCAAACTCTTACCCGCCCAGTTTTACTTTTCACAAACATCTTTCCTCCCCGCTGCTGGGCAGCTACAGACAGATCACCCCTCTCCACCTCGGCAGCAACAGGAGATGTAAGGTGCACCCACAGGAGGCGGTGTCTCCGGATGGCTCTGCCCTGCCAGGTCATCAACTCGCTGCCCTCTCCTGCCTCCTCCACGGTCTGCGTGGGAATATAAGCATCTTCCACCAAGAGTAGGGCTGACGGGAGACCAAGACCTTAAAGCTGTTGGGCATCAGAAGAACTAACAGAAGGGCTTCTGCTCTTTGAAAGCATTGATTCTTCTAATCGTGTCCCTTTGACATCTATAAAACACTACTCTTGAGACTAGGAATATCTTGAGTGGTTTAGGCGATATCATTTTCTGCCCCTGAATAGGATGTGCTCAAAATAATGTCAATATAGACACAGGAGGGACTGAGAATTTCCATTGCACAGGCTCCTGGCCAAATCAAGAAAGAAGCATGTCATTTGCAGCACTGGTGATTCCAGCTGGGTCTCCTACTCGGAAATTAATCCCGCCCTCTTCTGGTCTGTCCGGCCCTTCCAGAGAAGAGATGTGCAAGCTCACACTGCACACCTTGTGTTATGAGTTCGGTGCCGGAGCTTCTGCCCCTCCACAAACTCCCTGAGGTCAGGGGTCTTGGCACTTTCATCCCCATGGCTTCACTGTGCCCGCGGCAGAGGTTTGCTGCATCAATACCACTGGGGTTTCTAGAAAAAGCAGTGAGACTTGAGACAAATTGAGGGTAAAAATCCAGGGCTCAGTTGCAGCTGATGGCAGTTTGTGGCTGTCTAGATGTGTTAGAAAAGAAAGGGGCAGAGTAGGGGCATACTATGTGCTCTTAATATTAACATTAAAATAAATTTGATTATTATGGCAGGCACTGTTTGGGGGCTGGGCACTGATATTCTCCTTCCCCTCTTGTCTGTAACAAATGACTCCCTGTCTGACTGGAGGCGGAGGGGCTGGGGTGGGTCGGTGGCTGACTGGCCCAGGCTTGGCCATCCCTCACAATCGTTGGCCAAATAAAATCAGGACCGGCATCAGGATTGTTTAAAGCATTAGCACCCGACTCAACCCAAATTATAAATGACCATAATTACCAAGGGTCAAATCCAAGGTTAATGGTGAAACAAATTAATGTATACTTAAAGTATAGAAACGTGTTCTATAACTATACAAGATGAAATAAGGTTAATTAAAGTAATTTTAGAAATATTAACAGAACCGGAGTGCAGGAACATTATCAGCACATTTGAATCATAAAAGGATTTAAGCAATTTATAGAGGCATGGATAGAGCTCGTATATTTATGAAGGTCAGAAAAAGAAGACACTAGCTTTTGTGTGTAGGAGCCAATTTTGTTTTTTACATACCGTGGCATTACGATATATAAGATTTAAGCTGCTGCAATATTATTTGTAGATTTCTATTTATGAAAGAGGTTATCTTGCTTATCGAGCAAATAATTGATTATGTTTAACCATTCACACGTGGACAGCTGCTTGTCGGTCCTGTCACGTGAAGACCTACGACGCAAGCTGGTGGTTCGTCACGTGTGGTGCTTCTCTGACTGCCTGGGGAGCACAGCTGAAGGGAAAGCAGCACCATTCGGCTGTCCTCCCTCTGCTGTGATCGATAAGGGGAAGGTACAGCTACCATTTTTAATTTTTTAAATGCAAGATTATCCTGGAGTAAATTAACCTAATCACACAGCGCAAGTAAATTAATGTCAGTTCATTACCTAAGAGCAAAAATAATATTAACCTAGAGAATCTAAATCCACTTCTGACACAAATTCAATTTTTATAGGGTCGCCTTGACAGTCTCTTCTGGATTATATGTGGTGCTTTCCGGCATTCGCTGCTCTGCTAAGTGGAAATGTGGGGAGGAAAGACACGAAGGTTCCGGTGGTGCTGAAGAATTGACCTACTCGCATCACAGTGCAACACCTCCTCACTACAACACTATTGGGGGCTATGCAAGGCCAGCCGGCTATCAGTTCCTCCAAAGGAAAAGTCTTGCCTGGCTGGTGTGGCTCAGTGGTTGAGCATCCACCTATGAACCAGGAGGTCAAGGTTCGATTCCGATCAGGGCATATGCCTGGGTTGCAGGCTCCATCCCCAGTGTGGGGCATGCGGGAGGCAGCCAATCAATGATTCTCTCTAATCATTGATGTTTCTATCTCTTTCTAGCTCTTCCTCTTTGAAATCAATAAAAATATATATTTTTTTAAAAACACAAAGAAACAAAAACAGATGTAGAGACAGAGAAGCATCGATCAGATGTTCAAAACTCAGAGGGAAGGTAGGAGAAGGTGGAGGTGACGGGGAGAGATCAACCAAAGGACTTGTACGCATGCATATAAGCATAAACGGTGGATGTGGACAACAGGGGGTGAGGGTGAGTGCAGGATTGGGGGGACAAGGAGACATTGGGGGGATAAGGACAAATTTGTAGTATCTTAATCAATAAAGGAAAAAAAGAAAAAGAAAAGGCCTCAGGGCTTTTGCTCACATGGCATTAAGGGGATTTTTGCCAAAGCAGCCCAGCAGCTCTCATGTGGAGAATTTGGGTTTTCTGGCTCTTGCCCCTTCCCTCTGCACCCCTGTCCGCCCTGTCTCCTGCAGCACCCCAAGGGGCCCGGCCTGTGATTTCCCCAAATGGGGCTGCACGGAGATCACAGTGACTGGAGGAAAGGCCCTGAACTCCTAAAATGTCTCCTCGGCCTGCATAGCTTTGGAAGTTGGGAAACGCGTGTTGCAACCTTGAGAAAGGCAGCGTAAATACAGAGCGTGCCAGCTATTTGTTTTCCTGTCGATGAATGCTCCAAGTTTGGACTGGACACCCTCCAAGGACTGAAGTCGCCTCGAAAAGCAACATGTTAACCCTGAAGCCTTCAGCTGCTTTCCCCCTCGGGTTCTGGGCTTCTCTCTCTCCCCCACAGAAAGTCCCAAACTCTCTGGGCTTTTGCTGGCTGTGTCTGCTGCCCTCTGACGAGTCGGTTCCTCGTTATAAGGCAGAGCAAGCCAGGGCCAAAGACAGTGAAGGAAGCAGCCGAATAGTGCCTGGTGGAGGAGCTTGTGAGAACTTCTGTAGCAAGGCTTCCCGGAGCCCAGCTCCGACGTGGTTACTAAAACTTGCTCGGATCATGGAAGTGAGTCACCTATTTAGAGCCAAACTTTTCTAGCTTCAAATAGTTGTCACACATGCTATTGCAATTGTGCTTTTCATCTTATATCATAAACCCTTAATCTTCTCCTTGGAAACATAAATTAGCATTACAATTATTTCTTTGTTTTCTGAACACAAGACATAGAGTATATAATAAACAAGTCTAGGTAAAATGATGATTTGAAATCCCTTAATCGTTCTTTCTTTTTAGCGTTTACTCTAACCAACTGTTTTTACCATTTAAAAATTTTAAAGTATCTTTTTCTAATTATAAAGTCATTACATTCTCTTTGTAGGAAGCATGGGAAATGAATATAAATAAAAAGTATTATTTGTAATCTCATCACCCATAGTTAAGCATGTTAACATTTTGGTATATTTTTTTCTCTGCTATCTATACTGTCTGGATGCTGACTTTTTTCATTTGACCTTATATCATAAATATCTTCCCAATATTTATTTACTATTAATAGTCTTCAAAAATGAGATTTTTAATGACTTCAAGAATATCTCACCATTGGAATGCACCATAATGTTCTTAATTAATCTCCTATTGTTGATATTAAAGGTATCATTCCAGTAAATATAATTCCATGTAAGCCTTTGGTCAGATCTCTCATTAATTACTCAGGGTAGATTCCTAGAAGTGGAATTACTGGGTCAAAGTGTAGGAACGGTGTTACGATTAATACGTTTTCCCAGACAGTTTTTCCAAAGGATGCATATCAATTTACGGTCCCACCAGCAGTGACCAAGATGCCTGTTACACACACTGAGGAGTGGTTTTTCGTCTTGGCCAATACAATAGATACTTCTACTGTTGAAATAAGTGGTGTGACCCAGCGGTGGGGCAGGCCGAAGACTGGGAGTCAAGGGACCTGGGCTTGAATTTGGACTGCCATTGCTCGGTTCTGTGACTTTGCAGAAAACCCTCGGGGAAAAGATGAGGATTTGGCAGTGTTGACTGCCCAAATGAAATAGTGAAAATGCTTTGTAAGTGTAAAATGTAAGGTGTCCTTATTGCTGCAAGGTGCTTACACATTGCTGCCAGCACCCAAGAAAAATTAGGAATTGAGTATGCAAATTATTCAAAACAAATGAAATGTTATGGAAATATTGCTTTAAGATTCCCTTTTAAAAATAAGAGGTGACTTTCTTATTAGTGTATTTCCTCACATCTCTTTCTGAATTCACACACACACACACACACACACACAAACGCCTGAAATCCCAGATGAGCCTAACTATAATGTCTGAAATAAAGTTGAATATTGTCTTGGATTAAGCATCCTAACCCAATAGTTAATATTTCCATGGGAGGTGGATTGGTGTGTAATTGAGATTTAGACAGAGGCGGCACAAACTCGGGAAATCTTTCCATTTTAACCACCGCAACCCAATAGAAAGCTCTCCCTCCAGTCGGGCCACTCAGTTCTAGTCATTTCAACACAGTATCCTCCATCCATATTCTTTCCCTCTTCTCCTCATTGTAGCTGTAGTTCCTTCAAGGTTTGCCCAGGTTACTTCCTCCTGAAGCCTTTCCCAGCGACCCAAAGTACAGAGAGCAGAGGGCTCTCCTCTCCCAGGATTCTCACCTGTGAACCCACAGGCCAGCTCTGGACACCCTGCTCTGCAAGGCCCTTTTGGCACTTCTAAGGCACAAACATGTCTGTGGCGAGCTGGCATGGCCACGGCATACTCAGCCCCACGTTGGGCGCCTTATGTGCCGCGCCAGCTCAGCCAGGTCTGGTGACCCTGAGAGGGGGCGGTGAAGGATTGAGAAAAAACAGACAAGAGAAGAAAGCTGGGTCTGGGTGGGACGCTGCCCTCTCTGATGGAGAGAGACAGCATCACGGAATACAAGCCGTGTCTTTATTTTATAGCCAGATTCCATGAGGCAAGGTAAGGGCGTGGCCAAGATGTTTACAACATTCTGGTGGGTTTCGATGCTACTCAATTACATGCACCTGAACTCTATCAAGCCCACATCGCTCAGGCACGTGGGGCCACGTGTTCGGACCATAGGTGCCAGCTCACAACTACAGCTGTTGGCTATAATTGTGCTGGGAGGCCCCTGCCCTCCAAGCTGGGACTTGCACGTGGCCACGAGAGGACTGTGCCCTCTCGTTAGTCCAAGGCTTGAACCTGTCCAAACACTGTAGCTGCTCTCCACATATCTCCTCCCCATCCACACGGTAAACAGGGAGAGAGGTTCTTCCTTCCCCTTTGCAGCGCCGTGCACACCCCTGGCCCTAAGTTAACTCGCCCCCGAGGCTGATAAAGAGAAACTTTTACCCGAAGCCAAGGAGTCACTTTCCCAGTAACTCCCACTGGGGAGACGTTCTCTAGACCTCGTCCCCCTTGGTGTGAGGGGGACGGAGGGCAGATCGGTGCCTCCAGCCACATTTCTTCTGGGGACTATTTTTCCTCATTAATTTGTGCCGACGGGATAAGAATAGCTCACAACCCAGAGGCAAAGGCTAATATGGGCAGTTTTGTTCTCTCCTCATTTTTTCCCTCACCCTCCACCCTCCTTGCTAAATATATATCCCCTTTCTGATTAAATGTCGCCGTTTTTTTAGAAACAAGCCCAAAGAAGAGGCCGTGTTTTGGTATAATCATTATGATTCCCCAAGAAATACTAGTGTTCTGAGGGCAGTGATGCCATATTCACGTTTTGAGAGGTGAATCTTGACTATGTTTTTTTCCGTGCCAACTCTAGATTCATTCCAATTTCCAGAGCATATGTGATTGCAAGAAACAGAAAGCTGCCCAAATTATTCACGTCAAAGGACAGTGTAGAGGTTAAGGGAGCTGCACAAGCCTTTTGCGGCACAGGGAGCTGGAGCTCTGTGATCTGTAAAGGAAACACTGCTTTCAAAAGCAGGGCTTTCTATGAAAGAGAAAGACTTTCTGTGCTGGACTAAGGAATCGCTATGATAACCTATAATAATAAAAGCGTAATATGCTAATTAGACTGGACATCCTTTCTTTCGGACAAAGCTGCAGCAGGTGGGGGGCTGCAGCAGAGGTGGCAGAAGCCCCTGGCTGTGTGGTGGTGGGCGGGGGCCGGGGCCAAGGCCCTTGCACGAATTTCATGCATCGGGCCTCTAGTAGAGAAATAAAATTCTTTACTTCTCCTAGGCAACTGATAGGGTTCAGGGAACCTTTCTAGCTATTGAGAGTCCCCACTTTACAGTGGGATAGGTGGCCCAGGCCTGGTGTCAGCTCTGATGGAGTACACAGATCGCAGCCATGTGTGTCTACAATTGGGGCATTAGGTCCTGGGCACTGCCCCAAGACAACTTTCCTCAGACTTTACAACACAATTACAGAAAGAGCATTTGGCAGCTATCCTGGGAAGGAGTTCTGAGAAAAAGCGCCACCACCCAAACTATAATTGCATCCGAAAATTAGGTCAAAGTTGTCAGCGTTAGTTGAGGACCTAGAGGCTAAAGTCAGGGCACTGAGCGACCAATCCGTAAACAGATTCACTAGTGGCCTTCTTCAGAAACCGGTCCACGGGCTCTATCTGCTCTGCTGGCAACCATGTTTCAAGACAATACATTAGGAGCCAAAGCTGAAATCTGAG
Source organism: Myotis davidii (assembly GCF_000327345.1). Lineage (NCBI taxonomy): Eukaryota > Metazoa > Chordata > Mammalia > Chiroptera > Vespertilionidae > Myotis > Myotis davidii. The sequence continues at coordinate 3,256,114 of NW_006383016.1, read as the reverse complement.
TTTGCCCTCACCACCACCAAAGCAAATCACTCCACAATCCAGAACTTTCAGCTACTCATGTTTTTCCAACCCATTTCACATTTCATTTTTATTTTAGTGCCATTTTAATTTTAGAATCATCTCAACTTTTTTTATATATATAACTACTGACACAAAGATACTAGATAAGGCTGTGCACAGCTCCCAAAACCGGGCTTTCCAGAGTTTGGGGGACAGAATAGCTCTACCCTGGCTCCCAGATTCAGTCCACACTCCCATGCTACCCACATCCTTCAAATCTGCCCTCCGACCTTCTCAGGTTCCACAAACACACACAAGAGGAAGCCGAATCTATTGCTGACATCACTGGTACTGAACAAAAGAAGAGGCAGCAGCCTCCCGAGATTTCGTTCCAGTCATGAAATAAATACTGCTCCTGACTGTGGCCCTGGGTGATAGACCAGCCCCAGGGGTTGAGCTAACAGGATAAACCCTCCTGAAGCCGTAGACCTTGCTTCCCAGGTACCACAGCTGCTGAAGCTGAGAAAATGGAGAGGAAATACAGCAGTCCCCTTGTCTATCAGAAATTCTCCTTCTGCTTCAATCAAGTGAGATGAAACCCATGAAAGGACTTTGAAAGTAATAAAGTGTAAGGGAGGCCATACAAGAAGTATTACAAGGGGTATCATGTCACCTATTTCAAGTAAGAGTTGGATACATGTTACCACTAACATGTTGAATTCCAAGTTTAAAAGAGACAATTAAAATCAAACCAAAACCAGCCTATGGAAGAGCCATAAGGTCTCCAAAAGGTCTGCATGCTTACCAACATTCCCAGCTTCCACTGCAGTTAGTCCAGAGCCAAAGACTTTAAGCAGGAGGGCTGATGGGCTGTGCATCACTTTGGTTCAGAGTACTTGGCAACAGGAATGTGTCCACACTTGCCTGCTTCCTTCTTCAATTACCTTGGAAACCTGGATCCCCGAGTAACTAGATGGAGTGCTGCCTTCCAACATGAAATGCAAAACTTAGTATGAGGGCTAAGTCATAGAGGTTCCAGTGTTTATTTAATATTTTAGCATAATAAAGACTATCTTTGAAAATACACTGACTTTTAAAAGTTTATCAGCACACAATAAAAGGAAGGGATTGCAAATGGTGTAGTTCTTGTACTAGGTCTACACCATCAATGATCTAGGTATTAAAGCAAGAAGAGTGAATCCCAAGTCAGTTAACCCCTTATTCAGTGAATAAACTGCAAACCTCGTGGGTCAGTGGATTAAATAAAACAGCTGACTTTGGCACTCAAAGGTCTCATTCTGATCCAGTTGTTTCTTCTTTCTAAGACCTTGAGTAGTTTAACCTCTTCTCTCTGATTCGGTTTTAAGATGTAGGGAAGGACCTGCCTCAGAGGGTTTCGGTGAGCAATAAAAATAACTGTAAAGCACTTTCCTGGCACAAAGTGCTGCATAAATGCTTAATGATTTCCTTTAATGATATCATGGACAGGGAGGGGTGCTGTGCTTCCAGGTGAAATGTTTTCATTTGAGTTATAGCATGTAATACGCTAGATGGCAAGGCCTGATGGGTGGCTGAAATAAGGATCCTTTGTTTTTTTTGGAGCCCGGATAATGTAATCATTTCTCCTTCATCTCCAAAAATTGCATCTAATTAAGCACATGCAGGACTCGGATCTCCCACAGGAAGCTCATGATGGCCTGCATAAAGAGAGTAGACTGTCCAGTGCCATGAATGAAGGCCATCAGCTTTGTTCATGAATTCTGCTTTAGACAAAAAGTACTCAGGAAAAGTGAAAGAAAATATTGACCTTTCTTTTCCATTTCTCCCTCCTTTTTTTTTTTTTTTATTAAAAAAAACCCTACTTGGATTTAGAAAACATAGGCTTATATTATACCGAGCCCAAGTCAGAGTCTCAAGGGAAAGTCGTTTACTTTCTAATGCAGGTAGTCATACTGTTCTCTGCAGCAGGAAAGAGAGCATTCGGTCAAATATACCCATCCATGATGGAGAGGCCACATTCTTGTCTGCAATTATTATGGCCAAAGAGTAAACAGTAAGAGGGAAAAGGCAGGGATGTTATATCTAAATGTAATTATAGAATCCTTATATTATTTTCTATGTCACAAAATGAGTTTGAGAAAACCTACCCTAATGTTTGTTTGCAAACATTGAAAACTGTTCACAGAGATGCTTCCACCTCTGAGTCATTCTAATTCTCGAATGCCAGACGTGCCCCTCCTCTTCCCATGAACCCTCTCACAGCAGCCACCATGTACTGAATGCTTACTTTGTGCCAGATTTCGCACTGTGCGATGAACCTGATCTCACAGACTCCATGCAGTAATCCTATCGGCAGGAAGTACTTTCCCATTTCATAGAAGAGGAAGTGATGCTCGGCAAATTTAAATAACTGACCCCAAGCCATGTGGCTGGGAAGGAGCAGATCCTGGATCTAAACCCCGTCTAGCTGCTCCCACAGGGGAGTTTGGAATTTGGACAGAAAGTGGGGCAGACTGCAATTGTAAATAGGGTTGCCAGAGCAGGCCTCAGGGTGAATATTTGAGCTTCTTTGAAGGCAAGGCAGTTCGCCTTGTGGATGGCTGAGGGAGAACATTCCAGCAGAGGGAACAGTTAGTACCAGGCCATGAGGTAGGAGCTGTAAGCTGGCCTGTGTTGCGGAAGCAGAGTGAGCAAGAGGGAAAGGGGAAGGAAAGAGGTCAGTGAGATAAGCGTGTGGGGGCCATTGATCATGCAATCCACTCTAAGGGCCTGGCTTTACTCTAATTGAAATAGGGTGTCCCTGGAGAGTTGTAGGTGGAGGAGTGAGATGATGAGATTTAGGCTTTAAAGGGATCGCTGGTTGCTGTGCTGAAGAGCAGACACAGTGTCAGAAGACCCATCAGGAGATCCTAAAGTATCTAATAGTGATGCTGTGATTTAAAAAAAGAAATATATATTTGTTCTTCAACCTCTTCCTGGCACAGAGGTTCCTAAAACCCCTAGAATTTCCTAAGTGATGAGAGGGATTAAAGGTTGGTCATGTTACTGAGGTGACCTTTGGAATGCCCCCAGATCACCTGAGGATGGCACTCCAGAGGAACCAACGGGTGGTAGAAGGCTTGGAACTTCCAGTCTGACCCCTTAACCAGCCCCCTTCCACCCCACCTCTGGGGAGGGGAGACGGTTGGAGGTTGAAAACATCACCAATAGCCAATGATTTAATTAATCGTGCCTACGTAATGAGGCCTCCATAAAAATCCAAAAGGAGGGGTTTGGAGAGCTTCCAGGTTGGTGCACCAGAGGGCATGGCAGCTGTGCGCCCTTTCTTGTGCCTCACTGAGGCATCTCTTCCATCTGGCCGTTCCTGAGGTACATCCTTTTATGATAAACTAGTCACCTGGTAAGTAAAATGCTTCCCTGAGTTCTGTGAGCTGCTCTCAGAAATTAACCTACCCAGGGAGGGGGTCTCTGGAACCTCCGATCTATAGGTCAGTCAGAGCACAGGGGACAACCTGGGCTTGCTCCTGGTCTCCAAGGTTGGGGGGTGGGGACAGTCTCGTAGGACTGAGCTCTTCACCTGTGGAATCTGATGCTATCTCTGGGTAGAATGGGTCACAATTGAGTTGAATTGTGTGGACAAAGAAGGGGCCACTTTCTAAACCTGACAAGGTCAGGAAAGGCTCGCATGGTGGGTCTTACAAATCAAAGATACCACACAGGGTGGTCTGAATGTAAGAATTCCTAGCTAGAAGTGGGTCATGGCGGGGAGTCCTGTGCAAGGCATGTGGCTTTCTCGTATATTATCTTTGTGCATCTAAGATAACATGCCTTTGAAATGTCAGAGTAATCTTCTTTTCCAGACCCCTCGAAGGCACAACCGCAGGCAGCAGCGCACTAGACCACACTGCTATCTTGTTCCCGACATACCATCATACCATCTCTATACGCTGTAAATGTTTATTAACTACCTTGTACCCATCGATGTAAGAGAAGTATGTTCTCTCCGTTTTACTTTTTATCCAACTCAGAGATCGCCCCACTTTGCTTTCTCCTGCCCCCTTAACCGACCACCAATGGATTTCACATAACACTCTTTACATCTCCTCCTTTGAGTCTAACATATAAAATTAGCTGCAAAACTGCCATTTTCTGGAGCATTTTCTCAATCTGTTGACATTTTGCTTCCCCACTGTTGTCATCAATTTGGCTCAAATAAAATCCTATAACACTTTTTCTTAAGTGGGGCATTCATCAGCAATTGTAAAGTACTCAGCTGGTCAAACAGTTGCTTGTTGGATGTGTGAGGAAATCTCCCCACTCCCCCACCAGACACATACACATTGGAATTGGGTCCAGATTATTCACTAACTGAAGTAATCCAGGTAACAGATAAAGGTGACACAGACCAGAGTGGTAGCAGAGAAATGGCTGGATATTGGATGTATTTTGAAGAAAGAGTGATAGATTGTCCTGGCAGACTGGAGGGTGTGGGGAAGGGATGAAGGAAAGGGAAGAGTCCAGAATGATGACAAGGTGTTTCACCTGAGCAGCTAGGGGGCTGAGGTTGCCACTTCCTGAGCTGGGGCAACTGTGGGTGACGCTGATTTGCAGCAGTGAATTCAGGAGTTGCGGGTGGTCATGTTAGAGATGCGAACCTGTCTTGGGAGGAAGGTCTGGGATAGAGAGGTGAATATGGGAGTTAGCTGATATGAAAGCCATGAGACTGTACGCTGAGTACACTCAGAGGCTTGTGCTGTCTGGTCAAAGTTGGTGAGAATTACCCGCCCATTCAACTGGAGAATTTCATTTCCCCAAATTGGTAAGAACAGGGAGGAATGATTAAGAGCAAAAGGGTTGCCTGAAAATTAGGGAGGCAAATTTAATTTTTACATTTATTTTTTCTCAATTATGGTAATTGAGCTTTTGGCCCAGGGCCCCAGGCCTTTGTACGGAATATTCACAGACGTGTGGGCAAGGAACAAGCCTGCATTTCTTGTGTGCATGAAAATGTTGGCACCAGACAGACCCAGAAAGTGCAGTAGGCTTCCAGAGGCCACACTCTTTAATTAGTGTCACCAGGAGACCAAAGTTCATGTCTGCAGAGCTGGCCTAGCATCTGACAGCCCTGACACAGGAGAGAGGGGACACACAGATCCTTGGTGAGAGACACCTAATTAAGTCCCATGAAACCTCTATTACACTGGCAGATATTTATATTGAAATTTCTACCCCTTTGGCATCTATCATCATTACCATCATGAATGGGAGGTGGAGGACCTCCCACTACACTAGCGCCTCAAAATGGTAGGATTGTGAAGGTAGCAGTGCTGATCAGTCATTACTTCACTGGTTCACTAAGCAGCCATGGAAAGCCATTTCAGCTCCACCCCCGTACAAGGGAGAAGGGAGCCTGCCCTGTAAGAAGCAGCTGGTACCTGTCCCAGGAAGGTGCCTGCAACCCTTGCTCAGCCAAAGAGCCACCTTTTCTCAGTCAGTTTCTCACTGACCTCACCTCTGCATCCTGTCATCTCATGCTGCCAACACAACTAACTGAAACTTTAATATATATATATATATATTATATATTTCAGTGAGGAAGGGAGAGGGAGAGAAAGATAGAGACATCAATAATGAGAGAGTATCATTGAATTGCTGCCTCCTGCATGCCACCTGCTGGAGATTGAGCCCACAACCCAGGAATGTGCCCTGACTGGGAATCAAACCGTGTCCTCCTGGTTCATAGGTTGATGTTCAACCACTGAGCCATGCCAGCTGGGCCAACTGAAACTTTTTAGCAAGGAACCCAACGCTATTCAATTTGCCCTCTTAAAGTAAACAAACATGCTGCCATGGTTCAGAGGCCCTGGATGGATTTGCTTCATCCCCAGAGTTGCAAGCAGTGAAGTGTGCAGGGTCCCATACTGTACAGCCATGCAAACCAGATCCCAGCATTCTTCGGCTCTGCACCCTCCCGATGAGCACTTGGGTGTTTCCTTCCCTCTACAGGGCTCCAATTGCTACATATCAAAATCTTTCTCTCCCTCCTTCTTTCTTTCTCTCTCTCTTTGGTCAGGTTACACAAGGCAAGGTCTACAATTGCCTGATCACCCAGATGTTGTGTGAGTGAACCGACTCTCCTTGCTTTGTAACTCTACATTCCCCCGGTGAGCTATAGATGGGAACCCTGCGTGCCTGTTTCCACAGGCCAGCCCTCTCGTTCCAAGCAGTTCTCCAAGGAAATTCTTATTCTGCTGGCATCAGTGCGGCTGCTGTAATTGCTCATAAAGCCATCCTTGGGACTTTGCGGCAGGCGCCTTTACTAAGCTCTGTAATTAATTCTTGGAAAGCCTTAGAAGGAGCTTGTTCAGAGCACATTTAAATCAAAAGCAGGCTTCCTGTTGGCCCAGATGGAGCCCTGAGAGTTTAAAACAGATAATGAAGCAGGCTGAAGAACTCTCCTAACAGCCATTCATTCCTCCAGCAGTAGAATCTATGCGCCACCCAAGACATAAATAGCATGCCTGGGCCACATGCTGTGGCAGAGTTCACTGTTCTTCCTTCCCATGCAGAGGCCCTGGAGCATGAATTTTAACTATTGACCAGACACTTGCTTGATTCACATTACTTTCTTTAACTCGTTTGTTTGCTTGTTTGTTTGTTCATGGACACAACTGAGGTTGTTTTGATAAAAACATTTCAGAAACATGTAGGAGTATGGCGTGTATCGTGAGCTGAAGGGGGAGACTAGTCAAGCTGGTTGACGGGCCCTTCTCTATATGCATGAGCTCAGTGTGCATAATAGTAATAGTAAAAGCTACAATCTATTGAGTGACACCTCTGCCCCAGCAGTCGTTGACTCTTGTGCACACATTCTCCTAAGAGCTCCAATGAGCCCCTCCATTGTACAGATTGAAGCCTGGTGTTATGTCAGCATGTACCACAGATGGCTTCATGAGGGTCAGGCAGAGTACGGCTTTCTTTCTCCGTGCACAAATAAAACTGCTCTGGGAAACCACAGTGCCTGGTAGGCATTAAAGACTCAATGCATGTGCTTATTGACTCAGTGAAATTCACACTCAGTCACTGGTTTTAAAAGGGAACTTGCCATTTCTCTATAGTGCTGGTTCTCAACTGGGGCTGATTTTGTGCCCGAGGGGACATCTGGCAATGTCTGGAGACATCTTAATGGTCACAGATGAGAGGAGGGCTCTGACACTGTCATCTGGTAGGTAGAGGTCAAGGATGCTGTCAAACATTCTCCAATTTCCAGGCAGCAACACCCGCACAACAAGCAAAAATTCTCCGGCTCAAAATGTTAACAGTGTTGAATGGGAAAAACCTGGATCTATAACCAAGGTCAACCAATAGATCATTATTTATTGATTAATGTTGAAATTATAAAATGTCAAACCCAGAAACCAAAATGGTTAATCCAGAGGCTAAGCCATTAGCTTGCATACTAGAACTGGCCAAAGATGTGTCCTTTACATTGCAAAATCCAGACAAGTATCTAGCACAAATATTAATGCTACGCACTTTGATTTGGGAGATATCTGAGAGTAATTGGGATGCCAAGCCCAATCACATGTATGGGCATTCATTTTGAGCTATCACATGAACCGTGATAAAAACTGGCTGCCCCTCGGGCCTGTACCAAATCAGAAGAAAATATCAATAAATTCCAAAGAACCAATATCATAGAAACTATGTGGTCGGTCCACAATAATATAAAAATACAAACCAAAAATGAGACCAAAAAGTTTAAAAACTATATTTTTAGAAAAGGAAAAATACACATCTAAATAGTTCTTATATTAAGGGACTCACACTTTATCCTTTGCTTTTGTTACTTAATAATTGATCATAAACATTTCTCTCATACCTTTACTAGTAAAATCTGTTCTAAAATATGATTTTTCAGGGCAGCATATGGATGGCATCTGATTTCTTTAACCAATTTCTTATTTACGCACATTTACAGAAGTCTCAAATTTTAGCTATTATAAATAATGCTATAATTATTGGACATGAAACATTAATATTTTTACCTCATTGTTCCCAAATGTGTTTTTCACCATTGAGTTCTTCTTATGTTTCTTAATTAGAATGTTTCCAACTGGAGACCAGTTTTACCACAACTTCGTCTGAAGGAAGAATAGCCACTAAAAACAACAACAACAAAGAAAACTCTTGTATTTTAGATCTTTCCAAAAATATCACATTGCTCAGGAAAATATTGAGCCAGGGGATCATGGTCTGTGTCACCGTTTCAGAAAGAATAAGGAAAGGGGCAGCACTGATACTGCATGATCAGATGCCACCATTATAATTTTCAGGTCTCACACATCAATATGTAAATAACATGGGAGTTGGAGCTACTTCCTTTGCAGGCTGCCGGCAAATTGAAGGAACAACTACATTACTGAAGCTAAGCCAGCTAGAACAGCAAGGATGATCAATCAAACAATGATATGGGTTTCATTTCACACCGAGAAAGCAAGCATTTCTAGATATCCACATATCATGGAAGACAATTTTGGAGACAGGAAATAAGTGGGTAAAGCAAATCTAAGAGGAAGAAAATTGGATGAAGTTCATCAGGACTGAAGTATTGGCAGTTCCAGGGCAGGGGTATTAGCTGAGTGACCAGGTGAGATGCACGTGAATATTGGCACAGCCCACACTGCCTAACTCTGAAGGAAGTCACATGCAGCAAACTGCCTTGGCTCAAGCTTGGCAGTAGACTTGGGTGGTCTTGGCCAAGTTCACCACGCCATAGCATCTCATAGGGATGTTATGAGAATAAAATGCAAAAAAAAAAACCATATAAAGGGTGTGTGTGCCCAATAAGTATTAGTAATTATTACATAAACTTTGGAAGATTAAGAAAAGCCAGATGGCCAGCTGGGGAACACAAACAGGAACTAGATGTTGTTACTATGCCCCTGTGATTAACTCTGTAGTTCATTTTGACACAAGGACATAAATTTGCTTCTACAACCACTTTTAAAGCATTCTAAATTCTAAATTTAAAGTGCTATGAAATTTATGTGCAAGTTTCCAGTATAGATTCTAGTCGCTTAAATAGATACTCAATGTATCATGGAAGCCAAGCTGTGGAACTGAGACCGTAAGGCATAGGTGCAGGTAGACCAGCGACTTTAAGGGACATGAGATCAGGTCACCTGGGCCACCTGGAATGGGTGGCCTCTGAATGGAGGGTGACTGCATTCTTTCAAGTGGTGAGGATACAGACCCACTCTCCATGACTTGGCAAAAAATAATAAAATTGGTTTATATTTGCCAAATGCATTCCCTTGATGATGGCTGGATGCCAAAACATTGCTTTCTGGGGATTTTTGTTTTGTGTTAAGAGTTTGGCTTTGAAATATGGAAATTACCCTGAGGAGAGGCCACTCAGTAAGAACTGACGATCTCTTAGCATTATCGCCTACGGAGATTCCTTTCCACCAAGCCCACAGAACCCTTCCAGTTTCCACCAAGCCCACAGAACTCTTCCAGTTGGAGACGGCTTTAGTTTCCTTTCCATCGGAATTCAGTCTACAATGGACCTTTTTTTGGTTTTAATCCTCACCCAAAGATATTTTTCCATTGATTTTTAGAGAGTGGAAGAGAGAGGGAAAGACAGAGAGAAATATCAATGTGAAAGAAACACATTGATTGGTTGCCTCCTGCACGAGCCCTGACCTGGGTCTGGGCTGGGGAGAAGCCTGCCACTGAGGTACATGCCCTTGACGGGAATCGAGCCCTTTGGTCTTCAGGCTGACGCTCCATTCACTGAGCCAAACCGGCTAGGGCTACAATGGACCTTTTTTTGACTTTGTTATTTTCCTAGTGAGTATTTTAAAGCATCTTATTCATTTACACAATTAACCAACAGGTAAACCATCTTTCCCTTTCTGAAAGCAAGTCTGATCCCTTTGTTCTCAAACCCCAAATATTATAATCCTAGAAACTGTGCATGAACAAGACTTATATTTCCAGAGATTTTTTTAACTTAAAAAAAAAAGTGCTGCTTATGGAGTGACTGTCTCCCCATGAATGGAGACTGCTTTCTGCCCAGAGAAGCGAAGGGGAAGTGAAATGGTTGTCTGGGGTTTGCTCTTTGCCCCCTCCCCACCCCTCCCCAGTGTGACTTGGTCTGTTTTGCACCTCTCGTTAGCAGCTGGATGCTTTGCCTTGGCAGAGAAATGTATTGTCTATTTTAATGCTGACCTGTGACGTTTTATACACATTTTAAATCTTTTATCGCCTGTGGCTCCTGTGAGCCTTTCCCTGTTGTTAGCATTTATTTTTTTTCTGATTGGTATTGATTCTCTATTTTACAAAGGGGTAGGAACCTACTGCCCAGTTGGCATGATTGCAAAGAATTTGACTGCTGTTTTCCTCCCACAAAAGAAGTATCTATAGCCATTTAATTATATAGTTTATTTTTAAAGCAAGAATGAAAGGATCACCTTTCACTTAAATTCAGCTCAGCGTGTTCTCAGAATGTTAAACATTCTCAGTCCCTTTGGATATTGAAATGGGAGGCCTCATCTGAAAGAAAATCAGTACTTTGGGTTATACCCAGTGTAACGTCACAAGCTTTTATTATATCCTGTTTTCTTTCTCCTGATAGAAATAGAGTGCACAACCTCACATTCTGTCAAAGAGAAATAAATATGCTCTGTGGGAAAAATAACTCTCAGGCTTTCTAGTTGCAGAACAAATCCCACACCTTCCTTCCATCAGACACAGGCTGCGTATCCTGGTGACTCCAAAACACTGTAAATGCCCAGACTGAAGCTGTTCCTGCATCTTATACCCAGAAGATGACACGGTGTTCTCTGACAGTTGGAATGAAATATAATAAAAAATGTCATGCACAGGTAAGGTCCATAGAAGATAAGCAGGAATAGATGTAAACATTCAGGTTGTCAAAGGACAAAATGGATGTATCCAGAGATAGTTGACCATCTAGGTTAGAGAGAAACCTTTCTTCAATGGGGAGTGACCCGTTCTGGGCCACCTGCTCCCCAACCACCTCCATTCACACACGCCACTTACCGTGGGCTTGGTTTTCCAGGAGTCTCCACCTTCCAGAGGCTCTGAAGCTCCAGCTTACTGCACGATGCTGTGGCAATTTCAAAGATTTCAAAGGCTTCGTAGGTGGATGAGTCACAGGGGGGAAGCTTGAGGACCAGAGGCTGAATCCTGCAGATGGAGGGGAGACTCCTCTGCACACATGGGAAGGAAGTCGTCAGTCTGGTGCTTCCTGTGTTCTTGTCCACCCCAAGGAACAGACTCAGGTCTTGGGTTCTCCGGGAATGGTGGAAGTTTCACAGTGTGGCCTACAGTTCCCAGTCCTTCCGGGTCTCTTCCGAAACTCACCCACACCCTGGACTCTCCAAAGAGAGTAGTAGATACCTATGTTGGGGCCAGGACAGGGAGCTGACTCAGATGCCTGCTGCACATCTGCCGCACTGTCTGGACAGCAGAAAACACCAAGACACTCCCATTTGGGGGCAATTTCAACAACTCTGCCAGCTGACCCTTCCTTCAGGGGAAAGGGCGATTCCCTGATGTCTAGTGGAGAAAGAGACACACAGATCTGGGCAGAGCTAGGAAAATAAGAATGTCTTGCCCTAACCGGTTTGGCTCAGTGGATATAGCGTCGTCTTGTGGACTGAGGGGTCCCAGGTTCAATTCTGGTCGGAGGCATGCACCTTGGTTGTGGGCACATCCCCAGTAGGGGGTGTGCAGGAGGCAGCTGATCGATGTTTCTCTCTCATCGATATTTCTAACTCTTTATCCCTCTCCCTTCCTCTCTGTAAAAAATCAATAATTTTTTTTAAAAAAAAGAATGTCTTTACCCATGTCTTCTAGAAAGATGTGGCTTCAAATGCATCAATTGAAGCCACGAAGGTGCTGGGGGGAGACACATTATGGGTGATGCTTTCCTGCTATTTTGCAAATTTTTGTGATGGTGATTTAATCATGCTCAAGTCTTACCAGCTTAACTGTAGTTAACATGTATACCACATCCAGTAACCCTATTAGGACTCGCTTGTCCAACTGAAGGGGAAAGGAGCCTCAGCTATTTGGTCCCAAGAGAGAACACTTTCTCCGCCACCCTTTTGGGCACCAGCATTGCTCCTGAGTCCAATAAGAACCTACACTTGAGCTAGCTCTTGAAGGGTTAGAATTTGCCAAGCGACACAGATGGGGATGGCATTCTCCGAAGTAGAAAGAGCATGTGCCAAGGTATATAGCTGTGAAAGGGCAGAGCCCATCCTGGGAAATGGGAGCCATTTGCACTGAACAGGCCCAGCAGTCATTTATTCCTTTGCTGTTCTGGACGCATGATTGCTTCGGCAGCAGCCACTGGGAAGAAGGATGAAGGAAAGGATCAGGACCCACTCAGGATTCTAACCCACTCTGTGACACTCAGGGAGAGGATTTCTCCCCTTTTACGTGAAAGGAAATCTTAGTCACAACCACAGGAAGTATATGATATGAATTCTAAATGACATCGCTTTCTTAACGACAAGCTCCCAACTCCAAGAAATATTTTATTTCGTTTTAAGCATATAATTTGTGATGGCATCAGGAAGAATAAGGAGAAAAGCTTCTTTCGAGTGTAACCATTCCTGGCTGGAAACTTCCCAATCCAGGATCCACCGAAAAAGAAGTGTTGGGAGAGAAATGTCTGCGTGGACAGAAGAACTTGGGAAGCAGGTGTGTGGAAGGATGTGGTTATCTCGGCTGTTATCATATCAAACATCTAAGGATCCAACCGTGAAAAGAAATGGAAATTATGTTAACTCTCAAAGTAAAGATCCTTAAACACACACACACATAAATGTCAGGGCCCACAAACTCATTCACACATTCAGATGCTTACGGAATGGCCGCGATACGCCAGGGACAGTAGGAGGTGTTGGGATATAACAACAAAAAAGGCACAATGGCCCCCACCCGCCTGGAGCTTATCACAGAAGCCAATGTGGCGAATGTTCTAGGTCTTGTGCTACAATTTATCCTATATAATAAAAGCCCAATATGCCAATCCACTGAATGGTGGAACAACCAGTCACTATGACGCACACTGACCACCAGGGAGCAGACACTCAATGCAGGAGCTGTCCCCTGGTGGTCAGTGTGCTCACTAAGGAGCAGCTAGCCAAGCAGTAAGGAGCAGCGAGCAGGTGGGCCTAAGGCGCGAGGGGTCCCAAACTGCGAGAGGGAGCCGGCCGGGCTGAGGGACCCTCTCCCCCAGTGCATGAAATTTCATGCACCAGACCTCTAGTGTTCAACAAGTCATATTCCAGAAACAAAACAACCTCGTAATCTGCATTGGAGAGGACGAAATAACATAAGAGAGTAAACATGTCCCGCTCTTTCCTGTTTTTCTATTCAGATTCAGGTTTTCAAGGTAAATTATCCAAAATCGATTACACAGTGAAGTGCCTAAAATAACTTCAAATTCACTATTTGGAAGCTAGAAAGACGAACTGAATTCAATGCTCAGCTTTCACAGGGTACAGATAAATCCTGACTGACTGTTAACATCAGCTGGTTTAACAGCCGGCGTGGGTCTGACAGAACCATCCTCTTCCTTTTCTCTAATCCCCAGACACGACGTCATGACACCCTGTCAAACCCACCCTCAGTGGCCTTTCCGAGGCTGCATCCGTCCTTTCCTCTCCCCGGAGCAGGCGCGCACATGCTCTCAGCTTAGGAAGGCTGAGAAAACCGAAGGCGTGTTTCCCGTAGCACTTCAGCGCATGGCCCGAACTTCACTGTCAATGTTGACTCACAGGGAGAGAGGAGCCAACCGGAATTGTAGCTGAAGAAATGAACGGCAAAGCCAGAGCTTATCTGCAGATGCCAGTTCTTTTTCTGTGCTCTTACGGGGTTCCTCCTCACCACTAACATGGAGCACATCTTGTGGACAGCACGCAACACAATCAGAAAAACAATTCAAAAGGTTCTCTCGTTAATGGGGACATTTCCACCGGTGAAGACGAACCCAGGTCCAGCCCAAAAAGTTGTGACAGACACAAGTCCCCTCCTACATGGGTGAGTGAGAATGGCACCTCCAGCCCCTTCTCATGAGCCCCCATAATTAATGTCTGCAGTTGTCACATCCTTTCTTACAGACGCCCTCGCCCCAAGCAGGGGGCTTGTGTGAGAGCCCTCCAGCGGAGACACCCGATGATTTCAGCGCTGATGAGGAGCTCTTGAAGATAATCGTCTCTTCCTGTTTCATCCCCTAGCAAGATTTCCCCTTCTTTAATTTGGTCACAAAGTGGTTTCCTTTTGAAAGGACTATTCGACTTTTGTAAAACCCACAAGAAGAAGCAGAGAATATGCACGCACCACAGAAAATGGGTACTCAAGTGCTAATAAATTTCATTGTCCTCTCGTCTCCGACGCTTCCACCACCAAACAAATCAAGTTCATCTGAAATCTGAAGTCCTACTGTCCTTTGAAATCAGTCAGCTCTTGTTCAGAAAGGGAGAAGGGCAGGCGGGGGGCAAGGACGCCAGAGGGAGGGTTAACCACTCGGCCCTCCCCAGCCCCTAAAACAAAAGGTCATTTACAGTTTAAGCACCAAGAAACACAAGCCCCGGCATGGGACCTGGCGCAGGCTCGCTGCCTGCCTCTTCTTGAGACGGAAGCTTTACTTCACTTGTCAACCCTAAGTTTTATTTATAAAACGGCGTGAGGACAATGTCCAGAGTTTCATTAGTGCTTGGTCAATGTTGGCAGAAATGCTTTTAATAACAATTGTTACAATCATGGGTAACTTTATTCATGTTTTACCGTGTACCAGGCACTAAGAATATCAATCTGCTCACCAGTTCTGTGAAGTAAATACTATCATCATCATCGGTTTTAATGCCTACACCACTCGAAGGAACAAAGATTAATAACTTGCTCAAAGTCACATAACTACAGAGATGAAGCATACTTGAACTTAGCGCGGCCAGGCTGAGAGGGGTACAGTCCCATGGACCCTCCTGCAATGATTGAAATGTTCTGTAATCTAAGCTGTTCGACACAGCGGCCCCTGGCCACGTGTGGCTGCCGAGCTTGTGAAATGTGGCTAGTGTGACTGAGAACTTGAACTTTTCATTTTAATTCGTCTAAATTTAAACAGGCACATGTGGTTAGCTGCTACCATACTGGACAGCCCAGCTCAGGAGGCTACACTGTTAACTACCAAAGAGTAAGCACACCCTGTGTGGACATGAGACCTCAAAATAAGATAGTAATAAAATATTAATTTACTTATACATGTGGCTGCATGTAGGAGGGGAATATTATCTCATTACTAGCAATATACTATTGCCATAGTCATATCCTATCTCCTTCTCCATTGGAACAAACTTAATCTTTTAAAATCACAAATTATATTGTGCTAAAAAGTCAAACAATCAAAAGTATATAACTTATTAAGTGTAAATTCTCCACCACCACCCATCCTAATCCCTTTCAGACCAGAACACAAACTCTATGTCTATTTTGATTATTGTTCTACATTTTCTTTACTGAAACTACATTTCATCCATCCATGTTGAATGCATACATATCTAGCTCACTCCTTCCTAATAACTATTTTGTAATATGGCTGCAGCATGATTTATTTATCAGGTCCTCTATTAATAGACTTTCTGGTTAAGACTAAGGTTTTGCCTTTAAAAATAATACTGCAGTGAGTGTACAATCACCATGGAGTTGCAGCTTTGGAGACTGCTCCTAAAAGTGGTTCCACAGACATTTTCCTTCGTCTGCTCAAAAGATAGCCCCTCCCCGTGTCTTCTTCGCTAACAGAATTGATTTGGTTCCGGGTCCACCTCCACTCCTCATGAGTCAGAATGAAGTCCTGATTGGTGTAGGCCAGTCACAGGGTCCCATTCTCATTGGCAGTCATTGGTTCGTGGCTGGGCATCCAACTCGATTCTGCCCAATGGGAAATAGCAGAAAGCAGATGGGACCTTGAAAAGACAAGGGGCTCAGAGACCTTCTGTCACATCTAGAGCTGTGCAGCCTTCACAAAGCCATGAGGACTTAGTCCGAGAATGAGGCAATGAAGCTGAGGATGGCAGAGGGGAAGGTGGAAACCACCCGGATCCTTAATGCCCTGGTGAACTGCCAGATTAACCAGCCCTACAGCCTCATTTCTCGGAGCTGCTTGTAAAGTCAAATAAGTTCGCTTTTCTTTCAGCCAGTTGAGTTTGGGTTTATATTACCTAGAGCCAAAGCTATCTTAACCTAATACAAATGGAATTACTGGTTGAAAGGGTATGCATGCATTTTTTTCTGATAAGCATTCTAAAGTCATTTCTGTTTAACCTTTTAATAGCATGATGCAGAAAGGAACTCATTGGCTTGGATCAGTTTCCATGTTTTGGATCAAGAGCTTTGCTGCTTCATTAGTCCAAGGGTATCTGAACAGGTCTTCCATCAGTAGCCCCAGCTTTCTGATGCACACAGATGCTGCTGTCATAAACACAAAATAAGAAATCTGGCTAAAGATGAGAATCTTCCAAAGTTGTGCTTCCCAGCCCGTCTGACATGACACACTTTAGGGCGCATGGGATGAATGGATAATGCTACGCCAAGCTGATGGTTTTCAGCTCAAGGGTTTCCACTGCCCTGGGTCCTGCCTGGCCTCCCTGAGGGCAGAGGAGAACAACACTCTGACCCACCTGAAACCCATCTATGGAGACTGATTATGATTTGCTACTCCTGGGAGATTCATCATTTTTTTAGTTCTAAGCAACATATTTTTCCACATTTAATGTCTCTGAAATTAGGGTGCGTCTTACAGCTGATGCACACCTTACAAGTGCTGTCAGCCAGACAGCAGCCATCGCCTCATTGACATTTTCTCCCTTTGCACCAATTCAATCTGGAAATCTTCTGTTGGTTCCTCTGGGAAGCTCAAGACAGCCCCCGCATCAGGTGGAGTTCTTTTTTAAAAAAAATTCATTTTAGAGAGGACAGGAGGAGAGAGAGATAGAAGCATCAATGATGACAGAGAATCATTGATCAGTTGCCTCCTGTACGCCCTACACAAGGGATCAAGCCCACAACCTGGGCATGTGCCCTGACTAGGAATTGAACCATGACCTCCTGGTTCATAGATCTATGCTCAACCACTGAGCCACGCTGGCTGGGCTCAGGTGGAGTTCTTGTTTGATGGGCCCAGAGTTTCATGTTGAGATGCTGGAAAAGTTCTAGAAGATAGATAGATGGTGGTCATGGCTGTACAACAGTGGGCATATATTTGACGCCACTGAAGTGTACACTTAACAATGATTAAAATGATAAATGTCATTACTACAACTTTTTTTAAAGGCTCAGCATCAACCTTGCAGAAAGAGGTCCAGGGGCTTAGACGCAGAGGCAGGAATGGGGCACCCTTCTCGGGAACTCTGCTTTCTGACTTGCGCCCTTTTTAAAAATATATTCTTTTTATTGATTTCAGAGAGGAAGGGAGAGGGAGAGATAGAAACATCAACGATGAGAGAGAATCATTGATCAGCAGCCTCCTGCACACCCCACACTGTGGATCAAGCCCACAACCCAGGCATATCCCTGACCGGACCTTCCTGGTTCATAGGTCAACGCTCAACCACTGAGCCACACGTGCCGGGCTTGATTCTCACTCCTGATGGCACAGAGGATGAGACTACGTGAAATGGTTAGACCTTGGAGGACTGTGCATATGAAGGAGTTCTAGGACTACTTCAAGCAACGTATTTCTCTGATAGCTTTCCTTGTTAGGTACACACAGGTGGGACACAAGACAAAAAACTCTGGTCTGGCAACTTCTGACAGTATTTGGCCCTCCAGATGCACTCTCCGCCCTTTCCTACCCCCTGGAGGCTGATCTTGGTGAACTGTATCAGTCAGGCTCCTTGCTCTGGCTTCTAGTTGGGTTCAGCCAATAGGAGGCAATGGCAGAAGCCGGGAGAGCATGAGGAGAGGTCAAGGCTGTGGGTGGCAGTGGCTGCCTTCCTCCAGCCAAGGCCACAGCGCCTGTCAGGCAGCTCTGTGCTTCCTCTAGGATCTGTTCTTCGCCCCCGGGGGGCCTGGGAGTGGTACCTGCTCCCACAGCTGCCAGCCAGGCACCTCACTCCTCCTGGTTGGTTTCCCTCAACCCCACCCACACCCTTTGTAAATATCCTTTTCCTCAAACCCTCTTCAGTGCCCCCAGCTTGGGAGGTGCTCTTTGTTTCTTGCTGGGGTTCTGATTGATTTTTTTTTTAATGCACCATTAAAAAAAAAGAATTTTAAGAGGAAAAAAATCTATACCTACATAAATCTAAAATAGATCTTTTTAAAAATTGAAAACCTGGTGATACAGAAGCACCGTGTCATAGTTTAATTAACAGCACTGCTTCTTTCTTAGTGGTGCATCTTACAATCATTGTCATCCGATCTGATGAGCGAGGGTAAAATCTCCAATAGGCCATACAGGGTTAAAGAAATGTTTCCAATATTACAACTTCCAGAATTAACCTGGGATTATAGCCAAGCAAGTTTAATATTTCGAAATATCATATACAATGCAGTTTAGCGCCAATTTTATTCCCCAGGCGAATACCAGCAGCAAAATGTATGTAAGGGCCTCAGGAGCAGGCTCCCTGGGAAGTTCTTCCGTGTTGCCCCAGGCCTCTCCACCCCCCTCCCGGGCACCCCACTGGACATCACTCTAATAGCTTTGTAACTGGCTAGTCCGCTCCAAACAGTTCACCCTTCCCTTTGCTGCCAGATGTATTTGCTAAAAAAGCAGAGCCGATCAGGCCATTTCCCCGCTTAAGATCCTTTCGCTGCTTCCCATGGCTTTCAGGATGAAGTTCACATTCTTTAACATACCACACAAGGCCTTTCAGGGTCTCCTGCCAATCTCCACAGCCTCATTTCCTGTCGCTCACTTACACGTGACGTGTACGCCTGCCACACAGAAGGACTCGCTGACTCCTAAACGCACCATACGGTTGCACATTTCCATGAGTCTGTGCTTGCTGTTTCTTTGGACTAGAATGTCTTTCCCACCGGGCTTCATCCACCTCCTACTCAGCCCTCACTATTCAGCTTAGTGGCCGCTTCCTCTGGGAAGCCTTCCTGGATATTCCAGGTCAACTTACCGGTAGTTTGCAGCACCCTGTGCACGTCACACAACCTGAAACTGCTTCCATCCAGGGGCTTGCACCTGGTGGGAACTCAAAGGCTGTTGAATAAATACAGGGGTTTGGTCATTTTCTGCTTCTATGGCTTTCTTGTGCTGTATCAACCAGGACACTTTTGGAAGAAACTATTCTCTTTCTCAGGAGTCAATTCTGCCCAATGACAAAAGTGGCCAGTAGACTCAAAACAGCAAAATAATCCCCAAAGCCATGCTACCACAGGACCCTGGAGACAAACCCCACATGCGATGGGCAGGCTGAAGGTCTGCCCTGAGCTACCCCCCACTTGTGTTCAGTGCTTTTAACTTTGAGCCTAGACTCCCAGGCTTTGTACTGCGCTGGAATCAGGTAACTGGAGTGATTGATACCCAGCACAGCATGGCTGCTAAGGTCCTGGACTCTGGTCCACACTGCCTGGGTCTGTACCTTGCTTCTGCCACTGACGAGCGATGTGCCTTGGGCAAGTTATTATGCCTCAGTTTCCTTATCTGTAACATGGGAATGATATCAGCAGTACTGACCAGAGTGACGTAATATATGTGAATGCTTACAACAGCGCCTGGCACAAATTGAGTGCTGTCTTAACTACTAGCTTTCCCCCCACCCCCCTATTAAATGGAAAAAGGAGAGGCAGATCTCTGGGAAGTTCTTCCATATTGCCCCAGGCCCCTCACACACCCCTGGGCACCCCCACTGTACATCACTCTAATAGCTTCATAACTGCCTAGTCCGCCTCCAAACAATTCACCCTTCCCTTTGCTGGAAGAAAGCTACTGTTGGCTGTCCTAGTGCCCATGTACCAAAGTCTCAGATCAGAATCCTGGGCCCCGTGTCTAACACTGCGGGGTCTGCTGAAGGGGCAGCGTCCTTCCACCTGGTTCTTCGAAGGCTACCGAAGCACACGCATTCTTATTCCTCACATGTCACATAGAGCGGTGTGAGCAATGAGTTCTGCCTTATTCTCTTCCTGCCCACAGCTTTTGTTAGTTGTAAGATTTCTACGTCTGGAGTGGTTATCCATGAAACCTCCCTGTGCAGACAGCCACACGATTAAGAAAAAATTTAAGTCAAATAACGAGAAGTCTAGCAAAAAAAATAAATAAAAGTAGTTCCTGAAATTACATGTAACCTACACGGTGGACTCCTCTGTCTCCTGGGGATCCCAAGTGCGATGTGTCCAACCCCCACCCCGCGATTCCAAGGATGTTTGAGAGCGCCTGGCAGTTCTTGGGAATAAACACTCAGAAATGCAAGGTTACTTAGATTATTGCTGCTGAAGATGGGATTAGACGGCACACAGGCAAGGAACCAGCAATGTGGTTCCCTCACCCCGTATGGAAGATTTTCCAGTACCGCCCCCCATTTTCCAACTTTTGCAATTGAAATTAAAAATGCTTTAAAGAAAGGGGGGATGTCTACCAATGCTTTGTGATAGTTTTTGTTGCATCCATTATTTGGTTTATTCGTCTGAAATGTTGAAAACAAAGACAGGAGGGCCTGGACCACACAAAGCAGGCTGCGGGTGAAGTTGTCCTCCGGCCCGGGGCCCCGTTCTAACAGCACCTGCCTCCCCCGTGCTCCCTGCTCTCCCTTCCCCAGCATGCTTCCATCCTGGTTACATTTTTATTGGCTGCCTCTGGCGGTATGACCAAGAGGACCGAAATTTTTGGCTTATTTTGCTCGCTGCTGCATCCTTAGCATCTAGAGTAACACCTGATACCCAGGAGGTGACAACACACAGGTTGCTGAATGAGCTGAGACGATGCAAGGTTTACAGTAGCACCCCAGACTGCCCATGTTCCTAGCTCCTACTCCCTCGCCTTTGCACCAGAGTTAACCGCTGCCCTCTTGTCTGGTGAGTCTTATTCACCAGTGGTCACAAGCAGGAGACAAAGCCAAGGATTTCTAAGCAAATCGCATAAGCATACGTCAATCCAGATACAGTCACGGCAGGGGCTCCAGACCCTACCCTCCTTTGGAGGCTCTGAGGCTCACCTCTGCTTGGGTGACCGCTCTCCCAGTCAACCGCTCCACCCAGACCCTCAGAGAGCCACGTGCGTTCTCTCCCAGATGGTTTAAGATTTGTCGGAGGGCCATATTTCGAGTCTCTCGTGGACATTTAGACACAAAACTCAGGGGAGAGAATCCTTTTTACAAGCAAGCACATCTTACATCTCAAATGAATACAAGGACATGAGTTCGAGTCACTTTATTTTACAGCACAAATATAACTCAGCCCCCTTTTGGGTAAAGGATTGAGCAAATAAAGCAAAACAGTCACTGATGCAAGGTGGGAGGATGGGTAACAGCTGCATAAAAGAGGACACAGGTTGATCCTTTCCCCGGTACCACTCCTCTCCCAATTGGCCAACCAGAACAGAACCAAGGAGAAAGACGGTGACTTTTTAAAAATCAAGAACCTCTCAGAGACACACACAGGCACCCTCCAAGCTTCAAAACATCCCACAAATTATGTCAGGAGTGAGGCCCTCCCTTACTGTATCAAACGCATGGCACAGCAACCATTTCCTTCTTGGTCACCACCTGTGCCCAGTGCCTGGCACCCAGCAGGCACGCCATAAATATTTGTTGGATAAATGCCATTGTTAATAAGGAGTTTTTGTAATTCCTTGGATCAATCAGCTCTCCAGCCTAACGCTCATAAAATCAAAATAGGTCAATGTCGATGGAACTGGACTAGAATTCTGGGCCAGTCCCTGACCCACTGCACAGAGCGGTGGGTCTATGGCTAGGAACTCCCCACCCAAACCCACATTCCAGGAGGGAGAGCAGTGCAGTCTCCAGGCAAAGTATCTCCACCGCCCCAAAGTGTACGTAAACCCCTCACCCCCACCCCCTCATAAAACCTATTTTAAAAACCAAAAGTGAATCGGACCTAAATCAGAAACAGGATTGAGAAGAGACTGCCAAACTCAACGCTTGCAGGATCTCATTTACCTTTCCCTTGAGTAAAAGGACCATTGCCCCTGCCTTTGCACATACATTGCCTTCTAAGGTAGAGTTTAAATTCCTGTAAGGAAGGCACTCCACACCCACACACCCATTAATAAACACGTAGCTCTCCTCCCTCAATAAGTGAGGCCGGTCTTTGGCACCTTTTAAATACTCTGGAAAAGCCCAAAGGTTTGTTGTTGTTGTTTTAAACCAAAACATTCTGCAGTCAGGAGTCCACCAAGGTAAGATGAAGTGAGGGAGATCTGGGACGATTTTGTTCCCATTTTCATGGTTTAACCCAAGGGCCTCAAAGGAGTTGGCCAAGTTCCCCCGAGCACCCCTGGGACCCCCTCTGGCCTCGCCCTTCCTCAACCGCCCCCCCCCGCCCG
>NW_006383016.1:3232748-3233511 GCF_000327345.1 Myotis davidii | reverse complement strand
GCGACGTGGCCACCAGGGCTGTCCTGTCTGAAGTCCGAAGGCATCGATGCCCAGGCGGCGGCGGCGAGCAGGGTCCCTGGAGACAAAGTTCTGTAGTGCACTGACTGCTATCATACTCAGAGTCGGAGTGTCTCAGAACTTTGCCTCAAAAGACCAAGCAGACGTCTTCCTCCTGCGGCTCCTTCCTGCAGGTGGGCTCCCCACCCCCCGCGAAGACAAAGAAGCATAACTCCTTAAAAGCAATTTAGCCCAGGATGCGCCCGTTAATGGAACGGGTCATTAATTATGGAAAGTTACCGCCGCAGTCAGCAGGAGCAAATGCCCCACAGAAATGCCGTTTGAACAGCCCGGTTCGACCAAGTGTGGTCGCAATGTCACAGCAAACGGGCTGCCGGAATCACACCCGCCCTCCCCTACCCTCTCGTCCCCACCCATCCCGACTAGAACCCATCCCGCACGCACCCCACCTCCCCCGCAATCCTGCTGTTTAAACTTTGGCAAGCGGCTAACTCCCTAACTTGTGGCAACTTTTTACCTTCCTGTCTGGAGAGTTGGTGGGGGAAGGGGGCGCACTAGGATGAATTCTCGGAGCTGGAAGAGTTTTAAAAAGGGGCGCAGACAGGCCGGGAAATGCCCCGCAGATGGGACGGCCTAGGAAAGCAGGGCTTTGCGGCGCCTCCGAGCGTCTCCCCTTCCCCCAGCCATTCCCGCTGCTTCATTCCCGGTCCTCCCGCAGCCCGCGCCCGGCCCCGAACTCGGATCC
>NW_006383016.1:3216490-3232104 GCF_000327345.1 Myotis davidii | reverse complement strand
CGGGGACAGCCTGCTGGACCTTGTCCCCGGGCAGCCCCGCGGGGCCTAAGGAGCCCGTGGTTTGCAAGGTGCCGCTCAGTGCCCACTCCCACCGCAGTCCTTTCCGCCAGACCCCACTGGAGCCCGGGGTGGGTCTGGGGCTCTCCCGGGCTGGGAGAGAGGAAGCAGCGGCGCAGCCTGCAGGGCTGAGTGCGAAATGGAAACCTTGGGGAAGGCAGTTTCCTCAGTGGCCGGGAGTGGAGAGAACTAGTAGAGAGATTCCCGGGAAGAGAAGTCTAGGACAAAGCAAAAATCAAGAATTCATCTGGGTTAGAAGTATTCCCTTTCCATTAACTGCCTACCCAATCCCCACCCCCCAGTAAAGAGGCCAGATGCTAACCGTGTCAGTTGATTTTTTTTTTTTTTAATAAGTACGTCTAGGAGGACGTGTGCAAAAGGCCGGTCCGTCTCCACCCGACCTCTGCGGAGTCCTGGGCACCGGAGAGTGGAGCCCGGACACATGCCCCTGCACATCTGGGCAGAGGTGTGACTCGGGAGCGCAGAATTCCCCGAGAACTCGCGGGCTTGTAAAAGGAATCAGTTCTTCGCGTGGTTCCCCAAGCACGTCAAGAAGGTGCTTGTCCGGAAGACAGTGAATGGATGAATGGCCACATGACCAGGATGTCTTCCTCCTCCCCCCCCCGCCCAACCCCCTTCCCCGGGAGAAGAGGTGACAGCATCGCGACCGTAGAGCCCAGATGACAAATGCTGACGCTTTGATGGTTATTGTAAGATCTGCCAGCTTCTGGGCACCAAGAAAACGGAAAGGGGCTGCATTTTTTAAAAGATATCTTTTCCAGAATTGGCCTAGTTATTTTTTCCCTTCCTGTAGTATCTGTATCATCTTTACAATCTTCCCACCCTAAGTCTGACCGAATGATACGGAAAAGCAAAAGGAATTTTCACGGGAAGAGCCTTACCTGTACAATTCTTCCCCTCCTCTCTTCTTAGTTTACTCTCTCCTTCTCCCCATTTCCCACTATGGAAAGATAAATCTTTGC
Source organism: Myotis davidii (assembly GCF_000327345.1). NCBI lineage: Eukaryota > Metazoa > Chordata > Mammalia > Chiroptera > Vespertilionidae > Myotis > Myotis davidii. The sequence continues at coordinate 3,231,064 of NW_006383016.1, read as the reverse complement.
TCCTTCAACTGTTTGATCCTCAAGGATCTGTCTCTCCCCTCTCCGTTCTCGCCACACTCGGTTGTTTACCTGACCCTTCCCGGGTTTGCAGGGGCCTCCCCCCGGCATTGTCTCCTCCAGCCCCCACCCCCTCCTGGCACAGGCTTGCGGCAGTGCTTGCTGGGCCTCCGAGTGGGTCCCGGCTCTGCCGCCGGTCTGTTGTGTGCACTGGAATATTGATTTTTCAGTGTGTGCGCGCCGGCTCCGTAAAAATCAATATTTCAGTAGCTCGAGCACAGCGCAGGGCAGTGTAATGGAGCCGGCCTGCTGATGTAACGTGCGGGGCCCACCCTGCGCGATTGAGGTCAGTCAGAAAATGGCAGAGTGTTTTCCTAGTTCATTGTTTGCTTCAGAGAGAGGGAAGGAGTTTGCACACCGTTGTGGACATCAGATTCCAGGACAAAGTCGCTTTAGTGCTGTTGGGCAACACCCAAGCCAAGTTAGAAAATGATATAGGCAAAAAGGGTGATGATGGAAAACCCAATTACCCGCTCTGAGCACTCCTACATAAAACATTGAAGGGGGGCGCGGGGAATGACTGTCTCCCATCAATTCTACCAAATTTCATTTACAATGAGAAAATTAAATAGGCTCACCCTAGGAAAGGGCTAAAGTTTATTAATAATGAACCTATGAATCACCAGCTTTTAAAAATATTTTTATTGATTTCAGAGAGGAAGGGAGAGAGAGAGATAGAAACATCAATGATGAGAGGGAATCATTGATCAGCTGACTCCTGCACACCCCACACTGGGGATGGAGCCCACAACCCAGGCATGTGCCCTGACCCAGAATTGAACTGTGACCTCCTGGTTCATAGGTGGGTGCTCCACCACTAAGCCAGCTGGCCGGGCTAGATCACCATTAATTTACAGTTCCTCAAATGTGCTTCTGATTAATGAGGTTTCTGGCATGATTTGAAGACAAAACAATCGATAGTGGTTCCAACTTGGGGACTAGCCTTATGACATTTGCAGCAGGTGTGGAAGGATGCTGGGCTTGGAGACAGGCCAGCAGGTTCCGCCCAGACTAGCCTGTTGACCCCTCTGGCCCACGGGGGCTTTACCTATAAGCCAAAGGGTTAGACTAAAGGACCTCTAAGCGCTCTCTAACTCTAACACCAATGACCCCACAGAAGGGATAAGATAACAGTTACAACCTTCAAAAACAAAAATACAGCTAAGTCCAGTTTATACGATAGATACACAAAGAAATAGATTAACGCCAGAATTGTTGCAGAAATAGAAGGTAGACATATGTTCCTGCCGTCGTTGTGTGTTTCATTTTCTTTTAAATTATATTCCAGTGCAATCTGAGGATGTCTAGGAGTTTTTCCTAAAGAAAGTATTAATATCACTGGAAAGGTGTCTATCACTGTCTATTTTAGAAATATTGAGATATTAGAAACAACCTAAGTATTCAATAATAGGGAATTTATTAAATAAAATATGGCAATAGTATATTTAGTCAGTGGAGCACAACTATCTACTATGGCGGTACTGAATGCATGTTAAAATAGTGTGAAAGATTTGCATTTATTGAAATGTATGTATTACTTAAATCAACCTATCTATATCGCATAGTGGTGAAGGATATGGGTTCTGGAGACAGGTGGCTTGAGTTCAAATCACTCCCTACCACTAGCTCTATGGCTTTGGTCAGCTTTAAATGAGGTGTATTCGTTTCCCATTTCTGCTGTAACAAATTACCACAAATGACAGCTTAAAAGAACACAAATTTATTATCTTATAGTTCTGGTGGTCAGAAACCCAAAATGAGTTTCACAGTGCCAAAATAAAGGTGTGGACAGAGTCATGCTCCCGACTGAGGCTTAAGGGGAGAATCTGTTCCTTTACCTTGTCTAGGGGCCACCTGCATTCCTTGGCTTGCGGTCTCTTCCTCCATCTTCAAAGCACAGCACTGCAATCTCTGCTTTTGCTGTCACATCTCTCTGATGCTTACCCTCCTGCCTCCTTTTTAAAAGGATCCATGTGATTTCTTTGGGCCCACCTGGAGAGTCCGGGATGCTCTCAGCACCTCAAGGTTCTTTATGACATCGGCAAAGTTCCTTTTGCCATGTCAGGTAACATGTTCATAGGTTCCAGAGATTGGAAAATGGACATTTTTAGGAGCTGTTATTCTATCTGTCATGTTGGACTCAAATCAATCACAATGTCAGCAGAGTTGTGGTCCTTGCTGGAGACTCTAGGGGAGAATTAGTTTTCTTGCCTTTTCCATCATCTAGATTAACAGTGGTTCTCAACCTTCTGGCCCTTTAAATACAGTTCCTCATGTTGTGACCCAACCATAAAATTATTTTCGTTGCTACTTCATAACTGTAATGTTGCTACTGTTCTGAATCGTAATGTAAATATCTGATATGCAAGATGGTCTTAGGCGACCCCTGTGAAAGGGTCGTTCGACCGCCAAAGGGGTCACAACCCATAGGTTGAGAACCGCTGGTCTAGAACTCGCCTGCATTTCTTGTTCCTGGTCCCTTCCTTCCATATCAAAGCCAGCAATGGTTGATGGCTTCTTTCTCAAATTCTGTCACTTCCACACACTTCTTCTGTCTCCTTCCACGTTGAGGAACACTTGTGTTTGCACTGGGCTCACCTGGATAATCTTCCTACTTGAAGATCAGCTCATTAGCAACCTTAATTCCAGCTGCTGCTTTAGTTTTTCCTTTGCCATGTGATACAACGTCGTCGTCACAGCTTCCTGGGGTCAGGACAGGGACTTCTTTGGGAGGGTACTATTCTGCCTGCCAAGTGGGTGACAGTGGTGACAATCTGCATCATAAAGATGTGGAGAAGAGCAAACAAAACAAGACATATAACGTGTTTAGAACAGGGCCTGGCACATGGTAAGCTAAGCACTCCATACTCATTAGCTCACAGTAAGCTGTCCATCATGATTATCTATTACAGTTATTATCTAGAAATAAAGTGAGGACTATAAACCATCACTGCATTGGAGGTGGGACTAAAGCTGATCTTGACTGTCTTCATTTTGCTCACGTTTGTTTTCCTCTTTCTACCATGAAGGTGTATTACTTGGGAATTTAAATTTTTAAAAAATAAAACCAAGACAAACCAATAAAGGCGGTTATCATAGTGTAATGGGAAAATAATTTGATTTGGGGTTAAGAAGTTCAGGTGCTCGCTCATCTCAGCGCTGCTGCTGCTGACACAGATCCTGGTGTCAGGCAGGTTGCTTTGCCCTCTGCATTTCAGTTTTTCTCATCTGTCATACGATAGGGAGAAGCTATACATTCACCAGGTCCTTCCAGTTCTCAATGCCATACACCTAAAGTTTTAAAGACCGACAAACTGATAAATGGTAAAGAACATGGCTTAGTATATATAAAAAAACACCTACAGAATCAATTAGGAAAACGACAGCCCTGTAAGGAAAGGCAGTGGGTATAAGGCAGAAGCAGACATTTCACAGGCAAAGAAAAACAAATGGCAAATCAGCATAGGTAAGGAGGTTAAGCCTCATTAGTAACCAGGAAATGCAATTTAAGACTTCAGTGAGATATCATTTTATACCCACTGGGTTGGCAAAAATTCAGAAGTCTGACAACATAAACAATTGGAGATGATGTAAATGCATGGGAATGCTTACCCAGTGCTGCTGGGAGTATAAACTGGAACGACTACTTTAGGAAATAATTTGACATTAGCTCGGTTTGTTTATCGTGTAAAGTTGAACATTCACATACCCCGAGTCCAGTGTTTCTACCCCGAGAAACCCTGCACATGGACACCAGATGTGTATAAGAGTGTGCCATGACATCGAAGCACTGAAAACAGCCCGCTGCAGAACGGATAAACTGTGGTCTATTCACATGATGGATTGTTATACAGCCATGAAAATGAATGAACCCCAGCTCCTCACATGGTTATGAATGAAGCTTAAAAACATTATATTAAGTAGGGGGGAGGGTGGGAAGCAAGTTTCAATAGAGTACAAATGATGCCATTTTTATAAGTCAAAACACCAGCTTAAGGATTCATAATAAGTGATAAAAAGCGAGGAAACAGGAAACAGAAAATGTAGGATAGTGGCCATTGGTGTGAGCAGAAGGGAACAAAGTGGGAGGATGTAACTGGCAATGTCCTAGTCCTTAAATTGGACGGTAGGCTCAAACATGTCCATTTTATTATGCTTCATAACTTGCATACATGTGGGATATATGTTTTTGCATGTACAAACATTAGCTTAAAATGAGTTTTTTAAAAAAGAATACTGGTTAGGGGCTTCTGTATTCTGACCCAGGATGCTGGACCTCCTGTGGTTGATGCTAATCACTTAGATTTCTGTCAAACTCATAAAAGTGAGTTCTTCATTGCCTACTTGCAGTTCTGCTAGTCAGCCTTCGTAACAGCCACCTACATCTGGGCTTGTGCAACAGTTGTTTTCTGTTTATCTCCAAATGAACCTTGTACTCCCTGACAGCCACACCCCTCGGGGGCAGAAGCAGTCCCTCCGAAAGTCTCTCGCAGCTTGTCCTCTGTTTCCCGGACCCAGCCATCATTTTGGCCCCTTCCACATTAGGAGCTGAGATACATGGTTCATAACTATCCCGCCCAACTCAGGTGAATGATTAACTCATGAACAGTCTTAGTTCATTTGTACTCCCCATCATCCCCCTGGGATTATTCTGAAGCAAATCTCCAGTATCATGGGGTGCAGATATTGTGAACAGATCATCATGATCAGCAATCTCAAAGACCATGAGAGTGTTATCAATGGCAACATTGAGTATGGTGCCTCTTTGCAATATTACAAGCTATTTATTTTAATCAACTAAATAAACAGGAGGCCAGAGTTCTTCACACTTACAACTACCTTTAAGTTCCCAGCGGAGGGCTTTCTTGGATAAATTCAACATATGGAAAATGATTGCAGGACTTCATGGTTGAGGGAGCAATGGATGGACTTAACTTCTTGAAGGTTTATATTTCTTCAATCTTGGCATCAATGGAATATTGCAAGAGTCCATGAAATGACATCAAGTCTATTACAGTAGTCATACCTGGTCTCTGTAATCCATCCTACACAAACTTAACTTCCGAAAGCCCGTATGGGCCTATTCCTGTAATAAACTTGCTCTGCCTATTATGTGCAGAGGAAGCATAAAACCAGATACCGGAGGGGATTCAAAGCTGAATCAGACAGGGCAGGTGTGTAATAAAGAGCCTGCCGGGTCTTTGTCCTGGATTCCTGGGAGGGGTTTTCCAAACCCTTGAAATTTTCCAACTGATAAGAAAGCCTTTGCTCTGCACAGCAGGGGCCTGGACCACATTGAGTTTGTGATAATGAGATGCCTGAATTTATGATAACGAGATGCCTGAATTTATGATAACGAGATGACTGGCAGTGGAAAGACCAACCATGTGATTAGCAGGGGTCTTCAAACTTTTTAAACAGGGGGCCAGTTCACTGTCCCTCAGACCGTTGGAGGGCCGGACTATAGTTTAAAAAAAAACTATGAACAAATTCCTATGCACACTGCACATATCTTACTTTGAAGTAAAAAAAAACAAAACGGGCACAAATACAATATTTGTATTTGCATGTGGCCCGCGGGCCGTAGTTTGAGGACCCCTGGATTAGAGGGTCGGGGCTTTGATCCAGGTGATATTAACCTGACCTCCAGCGAAGGAAGAGGGACAGTAGATTGAGTCTGACCACATGATTAATTCTTCGATCAATCATGCCTGCATAATGAAACTCCAATCAAAATCCCTGACTGGACACCCAAAGCTGGGGTGAGCTTCCTGGTTGGTGAGCACGTCAATGTGCCTAGACTAGGATGATGCGTCCTGAGTCCAAACTGAGAGGACACGGAAACTCGGCATGTGAGACCCTTGCTCTGGGTGTCTCTTCATTTAGCTGGTTCTGATTTATATCCTTTATCATAAAACTGTAATCATAACCATAGTGTCTTCCTGAATTCAGTGAGTCCTTCTAGCAAATTATCAAACCTGAGGAGGTGGTGGGAACCCGTGAGTTTGTAGCTCATTTGTCAGAAGTGCAGGTGGCCTGGGACCCTCCTGCAGGGCAGCTGCACCCAGGACCACGCCCTTCACCTATGGAGTCTGCCCCAGTCCTGCTCTGCAGTTGTGGGTGAGAGCAAGGGATTGTATGGAAAGTAACCTCACAAGGTGATCTGATCATAAATTCCTCTCTGGACAGGTCATGGTGGATAGCCACATCCCAGATATACAACTTCTTTTCTGACAGGCTTATCTTTGCCTTCAGCAAATTCTGTCCATCGTTGCTGTGCATCTAGGTTAACACGCCTTTGAAATCCCCTCCTTCTAAAGTGCACAAGAGGTAACCTGATCTTTGCCTTGCTTTCTCACATCTTCCTGTAGTCTTCCTGATGTTCCCTCCTCAACCTCAAGTGCATGAAAGAAACTGAAACTGTTATTCTCAGAATCATTTATCTCTATCTCTTGAGATCTCACATCCAGGTGCATCTTCCGTTTGGCTCAAATACATTTTCATAAAAATTCTCTATAGGTTTGGACATTTTTACACTGACACAGTACCGGACATAGATACTAATGAAAATTAAAAGTGTCATGTGGCAGTTACAGATGTGCTGTCGGAAAGAGAGACAGAAAGGAGAATTGCAACTGGAGACCCTGGAGGAGGCATTGGGGAGAAGGTGGCCCTGGCCTGGAGCCTTGAGAGATGCGCGAGATTTGGACACGCAGAGGAAGCAATGATGAACACCATTTACTGTGTGCTTCCTCGGCTCTGCACCGGGCTTTGCTCTACAAACAACAGTTTCTTTAATAAGCACAGTCCTGTGAGGTTGCACTGACACTGTCGCCGAGAGCACACGGAGATCAAACTGGCAGGAGCTGCACACCTGGTAAGTGGAGAACTGGGATTTGAATCTAGACAAGACGAGTCTAGCGCCCACACCTGTAATCATCACACCGGACTGCCTTTCAGGGAGAGGAAAGAGCATTCCAGGAAGAGGGAAAGCAGAGGCAGCAGCCGAAGGGGAAAGGAATCATGCCAGATCAGTACTTCGAATGCAGACTAAGGGTTCTCCACTGGGCTCAGGAGGCACTGGGAAACCAAGGGCGCTCGGGATGGAGCTTTGTGTGGGGTTCTACGTACGTCTAGGCACGCAGCCGTGTGCAGAACTACCTGGAACGCCTGGCCCCCTCCTCCACGCCCGGGCTGCCCATCCACTCCTAACGGACAGACCACCTCCCACCTGTGCTCAGGCTGCGGTGCCACACTGGGAGCTCCAAGGAGAAACAACGTCATTCTAATTTTTAATCTTCACAGCAATTGGCCTAAAGCACACTGTAGGCACAGGAGTACTTACGGGATGATCTGTTGTACCATAGCAGTTGCCAATATCTGACCCTTTTGACCAACAAAAATAGCAATTTTTTATCGTTTCAACCTATTAAGACACTGTATTACAGTATGCTCAGCAAGAGACTGGAAAGAAAATTCAAGTACATTATTATTAAAGGCATTAAAGTAGGCATTAGAAACTTTATAAGAAACTATTGTTTGGTTAGAAACAATGTACAGAAATTAAATTAGTATATATTATAATATGAAGTATATTGTACACAATACATATGTACATATACCTAATATAGATTGTAGAATATATGTGTGTGTATAAATAAATGTGTGTGTGTGTGTGCAATTTGATCCTGATGTCAAATCAGAAGCTCAAATTCCATTTAAATCAGGTTTATAAACTTGAGTTAAAGCTCAGTTCATTAGATCAAAACTGAAGGAGGAGAAACAAGAAAATTAGATCAACTTCACTCAATAGTTGACACTAGATATAGTCTTTCATGGAGGATTCTTTCTCAGTGAGTAAGCTGCCTTCCACCAAGAAGTTAGGAAATTTTAAAAGCTAGGTATATGTCACATCACAGATGATGCCGTCAGTCAAAGGAAGAAGACCAGCTGATGTGTGTGTCTCCTAAGGCAAAAGAGACCTGCCCAGTTATGAACCTCTTGCTGAGCTAATGGCTGGTTTCACAGAGGGTCAACCATCAAAGCTAAACCCCAGGGTGGCATCATCTGTGCAGCTAAACCAACAGAAGTCATCCGATGACCCAGACAGCGTAAGTCAAGCAGGGAGCACGCAGCCCAGACTTGCAGCCACTCCCAAACTTCCAGCAAGGAGTTTACACGGACACAAGAATCAAGCTCAAGAAAGGGGGTTTGGAGTAGATTGAAACCCAACTCAAAATTATTCCGAGCAAGTCTGTCTAGGGTTGAGTGTGTTTGTTTCGTTCAACTGAGCAGGAGAGTGTAAGAAACACTTTATTCCTGAAAGCAGTTCAGACCTGCTTGTTGCTTGCTGACTCTCCTAAAGCAGACCTGCTAATAGGACGGATTTTTCCTAAAGATTCTTTTCAAAATAAAGTGCTCTAACCTAAATACTCAATAGAGATCATTGCTTAGAAGCTGGACTAGCCATGTAAATCCGGTGACTTCCTATTTGCACACGAAGGATGCTCACACACAAGGTCTAAAGAAGGTAAGACCAAACTGAAGTGGAAAAGGATCCCCTTAAATTAAAAAAAAATATTGATCGAAGGACATCAGGTGTATCTTACATGTACAACCGCTGGGAAATTCTGTCTCTCTCTTTCAGTGTCTCAATTTTGTGTCCTGTGGAAATGACAGTGTATTCCTAAGAGAACTGCTCTTTTACACCAGGTTCTCAGGAGTTATCTATGAGAGGGAAGATTATCTTTCAGAGGAAGGAGAGATTTCGGGGCTCAGTTGTCCAAGCTGGATGTCTTTCAGGACTTCTCTCCAGTTGCTTGCAATCTGACAAAACACGGGGGCCCTGCCCATCGCCAGCTGCTTACTCTTGTTATGCTCCCTCCCCTCCCTCTGTTCCTTCTGCTCCTCCAGGAGGAAGAGCCTATTTTCCCAGAAGCCTCTCTTGCCTGAAGACATCAGAAACCCCAAGGACACAGGAAGGCCACATAGCACAGAGCTCTACCGAGGCCAATACTAAGCTCTTAGAACCCTCTCCTGGTTTTCAGTCTACCTGGTGCCTCATTTCCTGTTTAGATTTCCATTGGGGCTAAGAGGTCTGGACTAGTGCCTATTTCTTGGCCTTTATAAGCTTTCTCCCTTCTTGTTTCTCTCCGCTCCAAAGAGCTTGCTCTTCTTCTTTAGCGACAAAATAACAATATAGCCACCCTTCAGAACTGTATGAAGCTACACACCAAACCTCACACTCAGAGCTCCCCGCCCCCGCACCCTCTTTCTGACCATCCACATGGTATATGTTGACTCAATGTTTTCTCCACACTCTCCCCACTCCCAAAACTGCAAGCTCCCTAAGACAGGGACTTTGGTTTTCACTGCTATGTCCCCGGAAGCCAGCACACACACATCCTAGGCATTCTATAAATATTTGCTCAATGAATGACTAAATGTGCCTAGGTTAGGATGATATAAACAAACTTGCAGAAAACAACTTTTCTAATGCTTTAAAAATTACCCAACGGGTGTTAAAACTCTCAGGGACTTGCTGAGGCCATCCCTCAACATAATAGGGGGAAAAAAAGACTTTTGCTCTCAGATATACCGTAGCCTGAAATTCTTTGTGGAATTTATTTTTAAAGAAACAATCTGTTAGACAAATATGTGCACCCTTTTTATTCAAAGAGTATAAACTACGGAGTCATAGCATCAAACTCAATGATTTTTTTCCCCTTTATATGCCACAACCACCACCAACCTGATATACCATGGAAAGTAATTTGATTCTGTGTTTGGAGAAAAGTCACCTCCACCAAAAATCTTATGATTAGCACATATGCCTTTTTAAGTAAAATCCTTTAAAATATTGACCACAGAATCACATGGTACTTTCTAAAAGGTTCTGAATAAGCCAGAAAATTTGTTTCTTCTAAAACAGCCAATCACGGATTCTCTCTCATCATTGATGTTTCTATTTCTCTCTCTCCTTCTCCCTTCCTCTCTGAAATCAATAAAAATATATTTAAAAAATAAAAAATGAAAGAAGAGGGAAAGGGAGGAGAATGCATTATAACCTCACTTCATCTTCCAGAATGATTCACTTTTTATAATATTATTTCTCCATGTGTTTGTCAATGTCACAGTAAAGGGTCGGTTTTACACACCTATAGAGCGGGAGAACTCTGCCCTGGATTCAGTCTTGCTTCTTCAATGTGAGTTGCACTATCGGACTTGGTACTGATGCCCAGGCTTATTTCTACTCACGGATGGGATTTTGATGGCACGAGTCAATGACAACAGCCCTCCAACTGGTAGCGGAAGCTTTTTGCATGATGCTGAGCTCCAGAGAGTCCAGCGTTCTGCGCCTCCCATTTGGAATCCCAGCTCTCTTTTGGTTTAACAGGCACCACTCAGATGCTTTCTCCTTGGTGCTACAAGTAACAGTTTCAACAGATCTCATGATAGCACCTATCAGAGTTTTCCAATAGATAATTTATACCTAGGACCACTGCTCGCCCACATGGCACTTTTGTGCAAATGGGGCCGGGGGGAGGGGTCGGTGAGGGGGGTCGGGGAGGGGAGACACCCCTTCTTCTTGGGGAGTCAGAGAAAGACAGGGTAATACCAACTGTATTTTCATAAAGTTTAGGGAGAAAGCTAGGGCAGGGGAGGAAACTTCCCTCCTCCTCAGCCCACATCTCCACCATGAAACAAGAGAGGGATTTTTCAACAATCAACGTTTTTTGCTATTTAGTTCAAGTGCAAGATATAGCTTGCTAATAATAGTGAGTTTTCCTGGAAAGACCAAATCTCTTCCAGAATAACTGGAACCAGGTCAACGTTTTGTGTGAGGAAGACGTTTTCAGAGACCAGGCACTTGATTTTGAAGTGCATGCTCTGCAGGTTGCCGGCCATTCGGTGATCTCTTACTTTGTGAGAGTTGGTCTTATGCTCTGGGTTTGCCGTGAGAACAAGAAAACTGCACTGATGCTTTCTTCTTGATTTCTCCCGCCTGCGTGCTCTTTGTGGAAGGAGGGAGACTGCGAAGGGGAGAGGGGAGAAACTGAGGTGTGGGAAGGGGGAGGGGTAGCTGCTCCTGGAATCTCAACAATATCTTGGCGAACAGCCTCTGGATGAATTAGAGCACTGGATGCCTTTCTCCCTGGTCTGGGCCAACAGTGGTGATGGAGTATTCTCTCTCTCTCTCTCTTTTCCCCTTTCCTGGAGGCTAAAGGCACTGCCTGACCAGGGGAGTTATGCATACTTTTTTACTCCCATTTCTCAACAATAATCAAAGCCAGCAGTGGGGAACCTCTGGCCCGCGGGCCGCATAAGGCCCAAGAAATAATTTTGTCTGGCCTTACCAAGGCATTAGGGGTGAATTAATTAAATGTTTGACCAAATATGGCAGGCTAATTTTTAAATTGATAATTTTGTATGGCCCGAGATTGATGTTATAAATATCCAAATGGCCCTTGGCAGAGAAACGGTTCCCCACCCCTGTTCTGAGCATTTTCATGATGCACACTGGTGTGCATTCTAGATGGCTGGGAGTGCCTGTTTCAGGCAGTCTTCAGTTTTGACTCTAGAGACAATCTATTTCAGTGTCTGCCAACTTCTTTGCCTTCACCTCCTAGTATGAAAAAAAATTTACATTGCAACCCTGTACACACATACCTACATAAACATAGACTTAACTGAAACAAGAGTTTGGTAACAACATTTAGTCATATAACACGTAATGAATTCTAATATTTTCTATTTTTTTAATGCTGATCACAACTGACTAAATTAATTTCACTAATAGGCCAGGGCCCACTGGTTGAGAACTACTGATCTATTTTCATTCCTTTATGTTATAAAGTAGGAAACTGAAGTCAAGAAAGGTTAAGTGACAAGGTTACACAGCTACCGCCTGGTGGCAGAACCAGGACTAAAACCCAGGTAGCAAAATCATCTAACTTAACAAATGACTAATCAGAATAGGTCTTCTTGCAAAACAATGAGCAGGTGCTGTGCCAGTGCTGTGAAGGGTGCACGCTATTACCTAAACATAGATTTTTTTTTTCTTTAATGGTGGAAAATTAAATCACTCAAAAAAGAACAACATGGAATGCCATCCCCCAGATTCTCACACATATATCATTTTCAGTTGCAAACTCCAGTGTAGAGAGCCAAGTGTTTCTATATATTGTTTATATAACTATATATGTGTTGTTTGTTTTACGAATGTTTTAAATTACATCTGCAACTTGGCTTCCTTTGGCTGGCTCATGTAAACTTCCTGCCACTGACATCTATAATGCAAGAGAAAAAACAACAACCCCCGAGCAACCAGTCCACCCGAAAGTCTTCAGCTAAGTCTGCTGGGTCAAAGAAGGGTTGGTGGGCATCTTTGTGACCAAAGGGGGGCCTCTCAGTTTCCCTAGGGGCTGTGGCTGAGGTATGAACAGGAGGGTGGGATGCATCTGAGAGGAACAGCCACGCAGCCACGGTGTGAGTCTAAAAGAATCTCAGCAAAGCCGGACAACCTCACAGCCCATCATTCTCAGCTGGTTCCCCTCAAACGCTTCCCACACAGTAGCTGCCATTGGTTCGGACCTCATGACCCCTCCAAAAGTGGTATTCTCATTAAGATAAGTTAGTCTTTAAGAACGAAGCCCGAAACTTCAGCAACCAGTAGATTTTCTTTCAATAAAGGCATGCATGTCTTCCTGTTCCACCTATTTGTCTCCTATTTAAAAAAAAAAAAAGTCTGCTACAGCCAAAGCAAATACTTTCTTTCTTACCAGCAGCAGGGCTAGTCTCTAACCTGCCCCGGATACGGAACTGAGGATGCAGCTGATTTTGCCCACGGCTTTTTCTTTTCTTTTCTTTTTTTCATTGATATGGTACCGTTCACCGGTTCACGTGTCAGCTGATGAAAGCAGGGATGACCTTTTCCAACAATTGGCCTCCTGTCTTTACACTGGCTTTTTGCAGTTGACTGGGAGCCTTGAAGATCACATTAAGGGCAACGTTCAACCTATTCCTGTGAAATGGCAACAGAACAGTAAGTGACACCGAAGTAAATGGACATGTGTGGGTACACTGGGGAATAGATTTAGGCACTTTTAGGTTGGGAGGGTGAAAGTGTCACAGCTTGTTTCTGAGCATGTTCCAGTGGGAGGAAAGCATGCTTTGGGGTAAACATATGGACCACATGCACAGAAGCACTGAAAAGTAGGCATGAAAGTTACATATGCAAAAGTACCGCAGAAATTCCTGCTATGATCATTACGAAATTACCTAGGAGTGTGGGTTTCTGGCTCACTTTCCAAGCTATGCAATTCCTTTCATAAAATCCCTAGGCAGCATTATGCCTGCCCCTTGGTCTGCATTACCTCAGCATAGCACAGTGAATGCTTTGTCTCTTCCCAGAACTGACTGCTAGGGCAACTTGGTAAGAAGCGATTCCTTTGGGGGAGATAGGAAGAATAGATCAGAGGGTTTGATTATAACCCTTAAGAATCAATTTTTAGAAATTGGTATATTTCTGTCTTAAATCATGCCTAACTATGTTTTGGCAGACACATATGGATGACTCTTGCAATGGGCAGGCTCCCATACCCATATTTATGGCAATTATGTCGGCATGTAATCCATCCCACTGTCTATGAAGAGATCAACAATTGCAAGTTATCATTTCCTTCTCATTACATCGCTTTACTTCTTTTCAGAGACTGACATTGAAATTGCCATGGGATGGAGAATAATCAATCCTCAGAAGAAAATGAAACAGCAGCTCTTATAGCTGAGTAGAAGGGTGATATAGGTAATGTTTCATTTCTCATCTTGTCTTTGGTTGGTGCAATACAACACAACAGATGCAGTATTACCAAGGAGGAGGCATTTCATAAAGATGGCTGCCAGTGTGGCAGGGAAGGGGTGCCATGAGCTGGATTTGCTACTGATGACACTAGTAATTCAACGGCATTAAAAAAATGAGTGCCATTTCCAAAAGGGATAAGTACCTTTGAAGAAATAATATTGCCTTTTGTTTGACTTTCATGGTCCAGTTCATTCCCAACACATAGGTGCAGTAAAGAACCTGTATCCGTAATATGAACAATAACTTCCTTCAACATCAGTCCCAGGTAAAATGAAACCGGCCAGGAAGAGCACGACAATCTCTCTGATTTTAATAGTTAACAATTCTCCAAAAAAACAGACTTGTGATTGTAGTTATTCTAGCAAGTTGGCATTTATATATGGTCTGTGTCCAAAAATTTTACTTGTATATTTGGAATATAGAGTTTCAAGTATAGGTGCCCACATACGCAATATAAAAATGATAGGTTCCCAGACCAGCCCATAGACATCTATTTCATCATATTTTGCCGATGGTGTTGAGAGAGACAAAGAAGTATGGAGGATTCAAAGAGCAGAAGTCTGCCTTCGGAAGATAATCTGTGGCACAAGATCCAAAAACAATGTCCTTATGATTTCTACCACTTCCAGGAAGGGAGGGAGGGAGGGAGGGAG
>NW_006383016.1:3206353-3216293 GCF_000327345.1 Myotis davidii | reverse complement strand
TATTCCATTGGCTGCCTCGGGTGACTGGATACTTAATCCCACTGAAACAAGAACCCAATCACCCTTTGGAATATGGAAGGATGGGAAGGAACAAAGAGAGGGAGGGAGGAAGGGAGGGAGGGAAGGAGGGAGGAAGGAAAGGAGGGTCAGCCATGGTCTCCAACCAGGAAACAGACAAAGCTGAGTAGCTACTAGGGGTTGGTGAGGCATTAGCAGCAGCAGAAAGTTACTATCACCCTGGAGTGGAGGGTCAAAAGGAGAAAGTGTTAATAGAACTGGAAGCCAGATGCCCTGTGGAGGCTGGAAGCACAAAAGGCCTGTTCAGTGGGGCCTGGGTACATGGAGGAGCTGCCATAGAGGACATGGGGGGGTGGGGGGAGCACAGAATCTATGGATTCAGAGATTCAGATAATAACAAGGAGAAATACCATGGTTTCTCTCTTCTTTCCACCATCTAGTCACCATTGGTGCCTTCTATTGATCTAACTCAGCCGGAAACCAGCTGACACAGTATCCTAGGAAACTCAGCCTTCAGGGTCAGCTTCCTGCAACACAGAGTAAAGCAGGGAAGGGCAAGGAATGAATGTGAGGGCTTATCGGCAAGGTCTGGCACACTAGCCAAACAACTAATTTTTTTTTCAGGAAGCGGTTGCTTCTTAGTTCTCAGAACAAGGACCATGCATGATCTACACGAAGAGTCAAATTATGAAACAACAAAGATAACACTACCAGACATCAATATGAAAGATGCCATAACATAAACTATGTCACTTGCCTAATGGATTATCATGAGATGGGGAGAGACCACGTGGGCCTGGGATTGACTAGGTTCTAGTTCAGACAGAAGGAAGGCTGGGATGAAATCAGGGCTTCTGGGTCAGAGCAGGCACCATCAATGGAGACAAACAGGTGTTTTACTGAGTCAAACCCTACACACTCACAATGAAACTGGAGGTAAGATATTGGTCCGCTTGGTGGGGGAGGGGAGCAGGCAAGTAACCCATGAACCTGCCACAGATGGCCCTCGCCTCGGCTAGAAGGCACACTGCAGGGCATTTAAGGACTAGGCAGGTGCGGGAGCATTGTAAACTTTGACAATGAACGGAAAGACAAAAAGGAGCTTGCAGGGTGGCAGGTTTCTGCAAAGGATCTGGTTTGAAAACAGAGAAAAGCGATACTAGAAACTAAGAAATGGTGATGATTTATTTTATGGCAATGCGCATGTACATAATACCACTGACCTTGTTCTCAAAGAAATGGTGAAGATGTCAAATTTTATGTTATGGATATTTCATCACCAAAAAAATGTTTAATTATTTTTTTAAGAAGATATTACAATGGCCAAAAGCCTGCATGAGACAAATCCCCCGCCAGTCTTCCCCTTCAGCCCTCAAGCTTCTCAGGGAGGTATTTGCACCTCATTTGTCTTAGAATTCCCAGGGCCTTGAACAACCTCCGACATTCAGTAGGTGCTCAGGGCATAGGTGTTGAATGAATGAACGGGCTGAGGTAAAACCGCATTGAATCTGTGAGAAGAAACACCCTGTAGGACGCATGGAAGATGCTCTGAAGTGAGGTGGCAGCCTGGAGGCTGCTGGAAAACCCCAGGGGCAGCCAGACCTGTGTGGGCAGAAAATGAGATGGTGCTTTTTGAGCAAATATGCAGAGTCATAAATAGCACAGGCCTATGCAAATGGCCACAGCTGCACAGTCAACACATTCCTGCCCACCAAACTCTTCCCAGCTGTCCCTCTGCTCACAGTGGGCAGGGGCTGCCGCCCAGAGTGGGAACCCACTGGGTGGGAACAAGATCATCACCACTGCATTAAGGCTTTATAAGGCTGTTTGTAAGGGTTTTGCCCTGAAGAGCCCGGGCTTCCAACGTTACCTGCCTGTGAAAGTGTCCCAGCCACTGAGCTGGTTATAAGAAAACGTTGAGAAATGACCACTGGGTTAAGTATTTAGGTAACATACAGCATGTTTCCTGTAGGAGTTTTTCATGTGATCCTCTATTTCTAGGTGTACCTGACCTTCTCCTTTAGAGAGAAAGGATTAAAACCAGCAAGACACCATCGTTTTCTGATCTGTATGGCCCCTTCACTCCACTCACTGGGGCCAGGATGAGGGTGAGGCCTTTAACAAAACCAACGAGAAGGCAGTGCTGCTTACTAGCATTTTGAGAGAAAGAACCACACCCTGGTCATATTTGTCTCAAGTTCCCTTTCCCAACGGCAAGAATTAAGCCCAGTGCCTGCCTGACTCAGAGAGTCAACTGTTTATTAAATGAAATAATCCTGAACAATTCTCTGAATTAAGTTTTGAAAGAAATCGAAAGCCACCAAATACAGTTGTAATAGCAACACTACCACCAGCAACAACAATTTAAATGTACTGAAGGCCAGCTGAGGCCCAGCAACAACAGTTTAAATGTACTGAAGGCCAGCTGAGGCCCAGGAACCGGGCTAAGTTATAACACAGCTGACACACGGCCTGCACACTCTGACAAGTCACAACTCACACTTAGGAACCTGCGCTGAATGTAACCAAAGCCTCAATCTTATTTTTATTTATTTATTCTCTACCTTTCTCCGTAAAAGATTTGAAGTGACTGCCCTAGCTGCTTTGGCTTAGTGGATAGAGCGTCAGCCTGTGGATTGAAGCATCCCAGGTTTGATTCCTGACAAGGGCACATGCACTGGTTGCGGGCTCAATCCCCAGTAGGAGGCCTGCAGGAGGCAGTCAATTGATGATTCTCGTCATGGATGTTTCTATCTCTCCCTTCCTCTCTGAAATCAATAATATATATATATATAATTTTAAAGATTTGAGGTGACTTACAAGAATACATACTTTAAGAGTGTTCTAGTTTCCTGGGGTTGCCATAGCAAAGTTCCACATGTTGAGTTGTGAGAAATTTGTTTCTCAGTTCTTGAGGCCAGAAGCCGAAGCTCAGGTGTTGGCAGGGTCGGTTCCCTCAGACAGATCTAGGGAAGGATCTGCTCCAGGCCCCTCTCCTTATTTCTGCTTGTTCCTTGGCTTTTGACAGAATAACTCCAATCTTCACATGGCATCCTACTTGTGTGCATGTCTGTGTCCAAATTCCCCCTTTTTATAAGGACACCAGTCACATTGGATTAGTGCCCCACCCTGCTCCAATATGACCGCATTGTAACTTGCATGTACAATTTCCAAGTAAGTCCACATGCTGAGGTACTGGGAGTTAGGACTTCAGCAGATGAATTTTTAGGGGACACAATTCAACCCACAACAATAACTGAGAATAAAGAAATTGGGGCATTCCCAACATACAAAATACACACTTTTGTCTATCTTCCTAAAACCTCACTAAATTAATAAAGTAATGATAAAAGTGACTAATCCACATACAGAAGAGGCTCCAGGGAAGACTGGTCGGCCTGCTGGTCGCCTCCTGTAGAGAAGTGGGCCTAAGCTGTCAGTCGGACATCCCCCGAGGGCTCTCGGACTGAAAGAGGGCGCAGGCCAAGCTGAGGGACTCACCCGAGTGTACGGATTTTCATGCACCTGGCCTCCAGTTATCAAATAAAAAACAAATATGGGGCCTTAGCGGGTTTGGCTTAGTGGATAGAGCGTCAGCCTGTGGATTGAAGCATCCCAGGTTTGATTCCTGACAAGGGCACATGCACTGGTTCCAATCTTCACATGGCATCCTACTTGTGTGCATGACTGTGTCCAAATTCCCCCTTTTTATAAGGACACTAGTCACATTGGATTAGTGCCCCACCCTGCTCCAATATGACCGCATCGTAACCTGCATGTACAATTTCCAAGTAAGTCCACATGCTGAGGTACTGGGAGTTAGGACTTCAGCAGATGAATTTTTAGGGGACACAATTCAACCCACAACAATAACTGAGAATAAAGAAATTGGGGCATTCCCAACATACAAAATACACACTTTTGTCTATCTTCCTAAAACCTCACTAAATTAATAAAGTAATGATAAAAGTGACTAATCCACATACAGAAGAGGCTCCAGGGAAGACAACAGTAGATAGGAGATGGAGAGTGGATAGCAGAGAGAGGAGAGGTAACTGACCTGGCAGAAAAGAATGAAGTGACAGCCCCAGGCCAATCAACTGTGCTGCATTTCATCATTCCCCAGAACTCCAGAGACGGGGAGACGCCACGCCCCAGGAGAGGCAGGGGTCAGGCAAGAAGCTCAGGACAGACATTGGTTTAAGTTTGGATTCAGAGACCTGGGGCATCTTCCCCACCCCACACATACAGGTGACCATGTTTCCCAAGCAGCTTCCTAAAAGAACTTGGAGATTTCTTCTTGGAGAGATTGAGTGGAAATGCCCAACGCAGAGGACAGCAGGCTTGATTCAGAGACATGGGGCATCTTCCCCACCCCACACATACAGGTGACCATGTTTCCCAAGCAGCTTCCTAAAAGAACTTGGAGATTTCTTCTTGGAGAGATTGAGTGGAAACGCAGAGGACACCAGGCTTATAAGAGACTGGAGTAGGGGATAAGCATAGCGCTAAAATCAGGGATATAAAGTGAAAGCCCACATACCTATGGAACTCTCAGTCTTAGACTACGTGCAACCAGAAATGTGAGGACAAAGACAGGAGGATGGAAGATTCTACACCGGAGACCCGACCTCCTGATTCATAGGTCGATGCTCAAACACTAAGCCACACTGGCTGGGCTAGGGTTTCACTTTTAGACAACAAGGGGGTATCTTGTGATAATGATATTTCCTTATTTATCAGGTTCCCCAACAAATGGCTGGCTCTCCACCTGGTTCCTATAGTGAGTTCTACCAATCAATAATTCTTGCCCAAGTTTATAGATTTCAAGTGAGCTCTTAGGGTCTCAGGACACTAGAAGACAGCTATGAAAGCCAGACATGGAGTAAACAAAGACACCAGGAGGAAACAGGGGGCTGGAAAAAAGGAACCAAAGAACATTTTTAAAAAAATAAATATATCTTTATTGATTTCAGAGAGGAAGGGAGAGAGAAAGATAGACAGAAACACCAATGATGAGAGAGAATCATTGATTGGCTGCCTCCCGCATGTCCCCTAATGGGGATCGAGCCTACAACCAAGGTACACGTCCTCGACCGGAATCGAATCCGGGACCCTTCAGTCCACAGGCCGATGCTCTATCCACTGAGCCAAACCAGCTAGGGCAAAGAACATTTTTTTAAAAAATCAGTAATTAATATCCTCAGAGAGGTAAGGAAGAACAGAATATTGATAAAAAGAGAATAATTAGAGAACAAGAAAGACTGACTGGCAATTAAAAATATGACAAATTAAAAATCATTCAGAACATTAAAAGATAAAGACAAGAAAATCATTCAGAAAGTAGAAAAAAATGTCCAAGAGGTAGAAAATAGAAAAGAAGAGATAAGAAAATAAGGAGATACGAAAAGAAAAAGAACAATTTGAGAAGTCCAACATTTGAATAACAGCAATTGGCAAATAGAGATAAGAGAAATGGAGGGAAGAAAGTGATCAAATAATAATAGTAATAAAAGCAAATTTTCTGTAACTGAAGGAAACATGTTTTCAGATGGTAATGGTCCACAGGGAATCAAGCATGATGAATGAACGAATACTCAGAACCAAGTTTCATCATTGTGAAAGTTGAAAACACCAGAACTAAAAAAAAAAAAAGACCTAAATGCTCCCAGAGAGACAATACAGGTCACGTAGACAGTATTGCAGGTAAGACAGTGTCGTAGTTAAGAGCATGGACTCTGGAGCCAACTACCTGGGTTTGTAACCCAACTTGCTAATTACATGACTTCGGGAAGTTACTTAACCTCCCTCACCTTAGTTCTCCATCTCTAAAATAGAGATAATAAGAATCACTCCTTTATATATGGGATAGATATAAAACACTTAAGATGAAACTTGGTTCTGAGTATTCGTTCATTCATCATGCTTGATTCCCTGTGGACCATTACCATCTGAAAACATGTTTCCTTCAGTTACAGAAAATTTGCTTTTATTACTATTATTACCCAAATAAAATATCCCAAATAAAATAGAACCTAGCTCAATAAAAATGTTATGTAAGTACTCATTTCTTTCTTTCTCCTGACTTCTCAACAGCAACATTGGAAGCTAGAAGACCATGGAGTGATCACTTCCAAGTTTTAGAGGACATTTTTTCAAATCTAGAATTCTATACCTATTAAGCTACACATCAACTGCGAGGACATGCAGACATAAATCGATCATCCTGGGATGGGAAGGGAGCACACTTCACAGTCTTTGTGAGCAGAAGGGGCAGAAGGTGATCAAGTCTTCCCCTTCCCAGAACAGACCTCAGGAACTGTGCTCTTTTCCAGATGTATAAGGAAAAATTAGAACTTGAATGTCTATGGTTTAAAAGTTCAGTTACAGCATATTCAAACCATAGAATACTATGTGGAGTAAAAAACAAACGTAGAAGGTATATATGAATTGACATGGAAAGTATTCTTCTCCCATGAAAAGGTAGGCAGTGCAGAGATGGTACAGCTGCTAAAGAACCAACCACCTTCTGTCTTCCCAGACTGCCATCCTCCATGATCACAAGATGACAGCTGTCCTCCAGGATTCATTTCTAAGCTCTAGGCAGGTATGAAGAGGTAGGGAAAAGTATAAAAGGCACAGGCTAACTGAAACTTTTCTTTTCAACCAGGAAGATGATAGTATTTCCAGAAAGCCCTCCCTATGTACACATTTGCTTACATTTCATTGGCCAAAATTGTGTCATATGACTGCTGTGACACAGCTAGCTGCAAGGGAGCCTGTGCAATTTTGTTTTTCAGTTGGGCACTGTTGCTGCCCTGAATGCAATTAAGGGTATAGACCAAGTATCTGGCAATGTCTGCCCCATGAGTGTATCAAGAACTAAAAGAATGTATACCAAACAGTTAATGGGGTGTGTTTCTAGGGACAGTACTCTAAGAGATCCATAATCTTCTCCTTTATGTTCTTCTATATTAATTGGAGTTCTATTATTCTGTATTATTATAAATCCAGAACCTCAGGACCCAACCCCGGACCTACTGAATCCCAAAACTCTGGGACTAGTTAGTAATCTACTACTAGGTTTACTATGTCACAAGGTGATTCTGAAATGCAGGAAGATTGAGAAAGGGTGTACTATATCACTTTAAAAAGTCAGCAAAAAGAAAAAGACATTTGCATCTTAAGAGAGAAAAATTGCAACAAGGATCTCTCTCAAGCTCCCCAGTGTTTTTCAAATAGAGCTACCCATACAACCTAATTAATGAATGTGTCAACTATTTCTTCCTTCTTTTGAATCACTAACATTTATTCTGGCCTTTAGCAGTAAGAGTTTCCCAAAGCTGACATTCAGAAAAAGAGGGGGAAAAAATCAACCTTGTGTTTTGATTAATTTCTCTAGATTTTTCTTGTGTCTCATCTCCCAAGTTTATAAAAATTCAATTAGGTTTATGGTAAACATTTTTAAGTACAAAGGGGGGGAAAGAATGTGGAGTGGAAATGGGGGAAGAGGGAAGCAGGTTTCAGGACCACACAAATTTGGACTATTAAAGAAAATGGCAGCTGAAACTGGAAACTACTGCCTTTCTCTTCTAAGTGATGAGAGGGCGGAGGAGAAAGGATGGCAATACCATTTTGACTGGGAGATGAAGGCAACAATTATATTAGTGTTCAGGGATTTCCAGAAGCCTGATGATAATACCTATGTCTTTCAGCATCAAGAAGCAGCTTTTTGATGTTGCACAAACAACATCATCTCATTTTCTTCTTTTTCTTAAATATATCTAGCTCCATTTTAATTGTCAGGGGACATATAAATGATGATGTAAGACTTGTAGCACCTGAAATGACATGTCATCAGATTGAAATTAGAAAGTTCCAAGTCACCATTTAGAGAAAACTTTTTGTTTCTTGCAAAAATTTCACATCCTTAATTAGATCCTGAATTATATCATTGTAATCACAACATGCAAGACAAACCCAATACTCACATTTTATCAATCAGAAAATGTCACTCAGAGAAACAGTATGCGAGTGACTGTAAAAGACTAGAGCTTCACTTGGAATTCTAATGATGGAATCCTTCTGTTGTGAGATTTCACACCAAGAATTAGGATCTGAGTCAAAGCACAGATTTCCAGGTGAGACGTGCAGGGCGTGGGAGATGCCAGCCAGCTCAGAGGTGCTCCTCCTGGCTGCTCATCATGTCATTTATCTTTTGGGTGTCAATGAACCTCCAATCACCTGCCTGGTCACTACATTTACTTCCTGAATATAAAGTGCTCTCAAAAAATTCTAGCATCACAAACATCCTGGAGGAAATGATGACTCCCAATTCTTGCTTCTTGCCTTCATTTTTCTAAAATAAAATATCCTTATCCATTCACAGACATTTAGGCTACTGAGTGGTATGGCTGACAGCACTCTTAAATATTATCACATTTGAGCAGACAGAGGCAAAACAAGCGAGAAGTATTGAGGTTGGATAAAGTTAAAATTAAAGATGTCTCACTGTAGAGAACCATTTGGCTCTCTTCAATACCAGCTAAGAAATACCTAATCACAAACAAGTCCCTTTTGCCTTGTAAGTTGTCTATATCTTTTTCTACAATTTGATTGAATGGGTGATTGTCAGAAAGAATAGATCAGTCAGAAGGAAAGATTGGGAAAAAGAGAATCACAGAGGCAAATGGTGGTGGTACTCACATTAACCCTTTGAGAAGCGCCATTCCAGGGACAGCCAGTCAGGCTTAACAGTTAAGTATGTGGGCTTTGCCATCCAGCAATCATTTGGGATCAGATATTTGAACCTCATGTCTACTAGCTTCTACTTGCATTGTAACTTTAGGACATTCCATCGGCCCCTCTATACCTCAGTATTACCATCTATAAAATGGGAATAATCATAATTCCCATCTCATAGGTGAGTTGTGGGGATGAAATGAGATACCATATAGTAAGCTGTGTTAGAACAGTGCTTGGTACATGGTCAGCCCTCAGTACCATCTGTATTATTATGTCTGTATCGTTATTTCAGTATCAAGTACTGCTATTTAATAACTACAACTTAGCCCAGTAAGTAGGGCTCAGTGATTGAGCTTCCACCCATGAACCAGGAGGTCACGATTCGATTCCTGGTCGGGGCACGTGCCTGGGTTGTGAGCTTGATCCCCAGTAGGGGGTGTGCAGGAAGCAGCCAATTGATGATTCTCTCTCATAATTGATGTTTCTATCTCTCTATAGCTTTCCCTTCATCTCTGTAAAATCAATAGAAACATATTTTAAAAAACAAATGCAATTTAAATGTATCCTTTAAATACTTTATACAATTTAATATTAAATTAAAACCAATTTAATTAAAGTTGAATTTTTAAAATTGTACTTTCCTTGGAGACCACTGGAGTGTCTTGAATATGACTCCTCTCCCCTTTCCTTAGCAGATATCACAAAACCTGAGAGACTGAAATAGAGCAAAGCTCCTACGGACACGTTGGGGGAGACCAAGAAGAAATATACCTACTTTGGCAGACATACCCTAAAGTGACCCTCAACGAGTCAGTTCCCTGTATAATCCCCTCCTCTTGAGGGTGGGAGATACCTGTGGCTTACTTATGACCAATAGAATGTCTCTCCCATGATTGGAGAGGGGAGAGAGAGAGTGAGAAAGAGAGCATCAG
Source organism: Myotis davidii (assembly GCF_000327345.1). Lineage (NCBI taxonomy): Eukaryota > Metazoa > Chordata > Mammalia > Chiroptera > Vespertilionidae > Myotis > Myotis davidii. The sequence continues at coordinate 3,206,598 of NW_006383016.1, read as the reverse complement.
AGAGTGAGCACTCCGTCTAGAGCCACACAGAGACTCTTCCTTGCGAGTGAGCCTTGAAGAAGCAAGCTTCCACCTTGTGCGCTGCCTACAGAGAGGACCACGTGGCAGAGAGCTGAGAATGGCAGGCAGCCTCCGGCTAACAGCCAATAGAAAGCCGGGGTGCTCAGACCTGCAGCCACAAGGACGGGAACTGTGCCAACAACCTGAATGAACTCAAAGCCGATTCTTTCCCAGACTCCAGGTGA
>NW_006383016.1:3205043-3206335 GCF_000327345.1 Myotis davidii | reverse complement strand
TTCCTGCCAACACCTTGCTGACAGCCCTGTGAGAATGAGCAGGGGGCCCAGCTAAGCTGTGTCTGGACTCCTGGCTCCGACAATGAGATAATAGTGTGTATTGTTTTAAGTTGCTAAACGTGTGGTAATTTGTTACACAGCAATAGAAAATAAATACACCTGCTTTCAACTGGGGGTCAACTGTGGGTTAAATTGTGTCCCCCAACAGATGTTGGAGTTCTAAAACCTGTGAATGTGACCTTATTTGGAAATACAGTGGAACCTCAGATCTTGAACTTAATCCATCCAGAAGGCTGTTCGAGATCTGTTTGCAAACTGAATCACTTTTTCCCATTAGAAATAATGTAAATTGAATTAATTTGTTCCAGACTTCCAAATGATGAAGGTATAAAAGAGCAAGGGCAGTCCCCTAACACGCCCCTGGCTGAAGTGGTGAGTATGTGTGGGAATGACGCCCAGTGGGCTGATATGTGCTGGGCTACAGGGTCTGAACTGTGTTCTCAGAGCTTGAGAGGCACTAAGGAACCTTACAGAAGCAGCTGACATGATCCAGTTAAGGTGGGATTGTGATAGAGGATCCGGAATCATGGTCATGGCAGAGGGAATAGAGAGGAGAAGTCCTGTATGAGAGATACTTAGGAGGCAGAATTGGCAGAACTTGGTGAGTTGTGTTGGAGGAATGAGGGGGAAAGAGGAGTTCAGAATGATTCTTTGTTTCTCTTGGTGACTACGTGGGTGGTGGTACCTATGGGAAGAGATGCAGGTTGGAGAGAAGATGAGGTTAGTCACCACACTGGTGGCCTCTTCCCCTCTTCTTTGCTAAGAGAATCCAAGTCTTGTTCACCCTCCACAAAGGGGCCATGACTTTGGGGAGGTTGGATCCTTTCTGAGCATCCAAGCAATCACTCTCGTTAGATCTAAACCTGTGCTGTCCAATATAGCAGCCACTCGCTGTATGTAGCGATTGCTTAGTCAAAATGTAGCCAACCCAAATTGAGATGTGCTGTGAATGTAAAATGTATACCAGACTTCAAAGCTTAGTATAAAGAATGTAAAATATATTAATAATTTATTGTACGGATTATGCTGAAATAATTTCTGCCACGGATGTTGTCATCACAGTGTGATGCCTGGAACAATGGCAGCCATTTGGGGACCTTGAGGACAGCTGGCGTAAGAAAACAAACCCGCCTGGCTGGCATGGCTCAGTGGTTGAGCGTCAATCTATGAACGAGGAGGTTGTGCCCAGGAGGTTGCGGGTTCGATCCACAGTGTGAGGCGGAGGAGGCAGC
>NW_006383016.1:3178893-3204962 GCF_000327345.1 Myotis davidii | reverse complement strand
TGGTAAAGGAAGAGGGAGGTGAATGGGAGATATCTGTAATACTGAAATCCATAAAAATATATTTAAAAAGAAAACAAAGCAGAATAGAAAGATAAAAACTATATCCTTGATGAAAGAACTGAGCCTCTGAATCCATGGAATTTTTATGTTAACAAATATACTGCCAACGCCTAATTTCAGCAGGTTCCCTGTTACTCACAGACAGCAGCATCCTAACTGGTCCATCATGGCACCATCCTCAGGAAGCTGTTATTTCTGCGTGTGTTGTCCCCCCACTTCATTTATATTCAAGTTTTCCTCTGAAAAATAGGGGGGGGGATGGAGAAACACTTGGATAATTCTGTTGTGATCCATTCCAAAATCCATCATTTTTTGTGTCTATGGGGGGGAAAAATCCCTAGTGGCTGAAATGGCCTCGGGAGGATAACACTTTTCCTGATTAATACTCCTCTTTTTTCTTTTTCGGTATGTCAATAAGGCGTAGGCCTGGGTCGGGCACTGGAGGATCGATTCATTTCTGTGGTAACACCTATGCAGCTGCCCTGAGTTCTGTGAGTGGCGGGAGAGACCATTTCTCTGGCCAGCTGCCAGTCCCCAGGCCACGCCGAACATGGCAGTCATTGTCTTTGAAAGCAGCTCTATGTGGCTTCACGAAGGAGGCTCGATGCTATCATCACAGCCTGCTGCATCGGGGGAGCCAGTTTTAAAAATCTAAATCACGCAACTCCTTTCTCTGGTCTGGATTACATACTAATGTGAAGATTTTAGAGTACATGACTCTGACCCACCAATTAGCTGCTCTATTTATCTGTCCTCCCCAAGGTCTAAGTATAATAAGCAGCCACCAACAGACACGAGCAACTGCTGAGAACTCTGGTCAAACCCTGAAGCGCTTAAGAGGCGAGGAAAGGGGGGGGGGGGGTGTTTAAAACAGTGTTGGCTGCAGAGAAATGTGTGAGCTCGAAGCAGAAGAGAGAAAATAGGAAAGGTGTGGAATGTAGTGCTGAAGCTGAAAGGGACCTTTGAGCTCATGCAGTCCAGCCCCTTCCCCGAAACATGAGGTCATGGGGCCCAGAGAGGTGCTCTTGGCTCCTTCCTGCTTTTCTTCTATGCGAGCTGCACGCTGGCCGTGGACCGTCTACCAAACCCAGGGCTGAGAGGGTGGGGGACGCAGCAGCCATGCCCTCCCGGGCCTCTCAACGCCAGCTGTCACAGTCAGGAACAAACCTAAGTTAGGGTGATTTATCTTTGTTCTTATTTTGATTTGTTTTTTTCCTAAGTCACCACCTCCCCCGCCTCCCTCCGTCCCAGATATGAATCAGTACTGGTTCTCAGGCTAGTTCTGTTTTATGTCTGTGCTGGTGGGGTAGGTTACCATTATATTAAGAAAACAAAGCTGTAAATTTTTGTTCAGATATTATTCTAGGGAAGCTTGCTTGATCTATTTGTATCTCTAGCTCTCTATCTCTATCTCTATCTCTACCTCTCTCTATCTCCCTTTCCTTCCTTCCTTCCTTCCTTCCTTCCTTCCTTCCTTACTTCCTTCTTTCTTTCCCTCCTTCTTTCCTTCCCTCCCTCCCTCCTTCAGATAAACATCGAATGCATGCAATACTAAAATAGTATATGTCCCAACTATTGCACACATTCATTGTTTATCTGAAATTAAAATGTAATTGGGTGTCCTGTATTACATCTGGCAGCCCTACCCCAGACCCACTGAGGAGCTTGTGTGAACTGAACACAGCAAAGGAGACCCTCTCAATCTATGCTGTGTAGACCTCTGTGGATTGGAATAGACAGGAACAATGCACAGAGCTACGGTGTTCTTTTTTTCTGGACTGTGTGTGCGTGCTATTTAGCTTATAGTAAGGCTTTTGTTAATGGATTTACCACTGATTCCTTGCACCGTAAAAGGTACAGAACAGAATATGGGACAGTGAACAACAGAGCTAGGAAGCAGATACAGCCGCAGGAAGGCGTGGCTTGTTTCAGATTGACACAGCACCCCAGCAGACCTTCTGCTAACGGAGGGCTGTTCTTTCTCTCCGCACAAAGGAAAGGAGTCTTAAATATGATTTCGGGGGGGGGGGGCAGCAAAAATTAAATTAATTAAATAAATAAATTAATTAAACTTTTCCTTGGACTTTGTGAATAAAAGAAAAGCTCACATTTCTCACAAAACCATATTCAGTTCTTTCGGGCTTACAAAATACCAAATTTCATGAAGAAACCAAATTATACACATTTCAGTATGATCCTCTGATGTCCAGTACATGGTTTCAGATGTGTAAAGAGCATTTAACAATTTGCATATATTTCAATTTTCTCCAAAAGTTCCAGTTCAGAGCATAAGTTTTCTCCCGTGGCTTCAAAATGTCAAGAAATCACAGAGGAATCTGCTGAGAAGTGTCCAGTAACTTGGCCTCCAGGAGGCTAAGGAGAGGCGCTGGGGATGAAAGGGGCCCCCGGGGCCAGGAGACCGTTTTGCGTGCAACACAGGCCGGGCCTCCCCAGTGGGGAGGGCACCAAAGCAGGAGGTGCCCCGCTTTGCACGGTGAAGGGGCTGCAGGGCACCGAGTTCATCCCCGGTTGTGAGCACTTGCTCTGCAGGAAACCCAGACCTGTATGTGTCTTAACAAGTCTCCCGTAAGTGAAAACACCTTTAACTGATGCAAAACAGAATATTGCTAAGTATGCACCTGTGGGTGTCTTGATTTGTTTTTGAGGCCAACGGGGCTGCTCATTCACAACAGTAGTTGTTCCTTTTTCTGATGCAGCTATTTCCAAGGTCCTTCGGGACACTTCACATATTTTATCTCATTTTCTTCACAATAACTTTGGGTTTGGGTATTGACATTCCCTCCTTGAAATTGGATGGAGCGGGGAGGTGCCTGAAAAATTTAGTGACCTTCAATAAGTTAGAAGCAATGGGCCTCCTATCCCCCTGTGAGGTGGAAAGCAACTCAAAACTTTAATTCAACTGGGAACGAAGGGAACTACAAGGATCACCACATTATATTTACTATCAGCATAGCCAACATCTGTCCTTTCCCCATCAACAGCATTGTTCCACACTTTATATCCATTTTTATTTATGTACCTCTTTCCAAAGAGAATGTATGATGCTTTTAGAACACACAAAGAAAAAATATATATAACGTTAATGTAATATATAAAAAAGCATCTAATACTCTTTTGTTCTTGCATCTAAGTGCATAGAATTTTCTAAAGCAGCAGCTAAGTGATGGGTCACCCGATAAAATGCCAATTCACACACTGCTCGGTATTGAGAAAAAGGACCTCAAAAACTGGGGCTGCAGATGCTGGTTGAATAAACGATGAATACAAGCAGAGAATGAACACACCCCTAAAAATAAGGCTTTACAGATGCCTGCGAACACGTACTATTTCTTCATCGCGAGGAGCACCCTCAGAGCGGCTGCCTGGCGCCCTCACAGAGAACGGAGCAGGCGCTTTTGTCCTGGAATTCCCGGCAAAGCTCAGCCTCTTACCATCGACTCATCTCGGATTTCTCATAATGTCTAGCATTTTCCCCACGAAGCCAAGATCCGCCCCCTGGCCAGCTGCCCTGGATAGAGGTGTAAGCATCCCATGGCGCTAACACATTCCTGGGGAAATCATTTAGCAACTCGAATGTTGTGACTTGCGCCATATTTTAACTGACTGTGTCCAGTGTCCTCTAGTAACAAGGAAGAAGGGGCTCGGTAGGGAGCCTACTGTTTAAAGAAGCCCCTTCAGCGAAGTCGTGTACTTCATATTTTCTTTGGTGTTAATGTTTCTTCATTTTCTAAGCAATGCGCACTTGTGATAAATCCAAGAATACGGCGGAACAAACAAAAAGGTGGTAACCTTCCCACCCACTCCCAGCTCATCGCTGGTGATTAATCCCGACAGTGTGACACAGTCCTTCCTCGCTCTTCCCATAAAAATAGAGGCAACTACACACCCATACTTCCTTACGGAGGGTTTGCTGGCATTTGAGTTCTTGTTTTCATTCTCTTTATTACGACAAGTTCGATTATACACATTAACCTCTCATTTTTTCTCTCGCTTAGCTACAGTACAGTAAGCCCTCCAGTTCCAGACTTATGGTTCTCTCTCATTAGGTTCTCTCTCATTAGGATAGTTGGCCCCAGGTACCAACTATCCCACAGGGTATATAGGTCCTGATTCGGTCAGCCATGTCCCAGGTGCAGAGGGACACTCCTGTTTCCCTTGTCCTAGCTTCTCCCGCCACACACATTGCTGCCAGGCACCTTCTCCAGGGCCCTTCCTGCAGGACCAGCTGCTCTTGGGGGCTTACTTTCCAGGTTGAGATGTTTGCATCCCAGTTTTCCTTAAAATAATGAGAGCTCACCTTATAGAGCAGCGGTTCTCAACCTTCCTAAGGCCGTGACCCTTTAATACAGTTCCTCATGTTGTGGTGACCCCCAACCATAACATTATTTTTGTTGCTACTTCATAACTGTCATTTTACTACTGTTATGAATTGTAATGTAAATATCTGATATGCAGGATGTATTTTCATTGTTACAAACTGAACATAATTAGAGCATAATGATTAATCACAAAAACAATATGTCATTATTATATGTGTTTTCCGATGGTCTTAGGCAACTCCTGTGAAAGGGTCTTTTGACCCCCAAAGGGGTCGCGACCCACTGGTTGAGAACCATTGTTATTGAGCATAGAAATGCTTTGAACAAACTACTCTCTCTCTCCCCGCCCCCTTTTTAAACATATTTTTATTAATTTCAGAGAGGAAGTTGAGAGGGAGAGAGAGATAGAAACATTAATAATGAGAGAATTCTTGATCGGCTGCCTCCTGCACGCCCCCCACCAGGGATTGAGCCCGCAACCCAGGCATGTGCCCCTGACCGGAATCAAACCCAGGACGCTTCAGTCGGCAGGCCAATGCTTTATCCATTGAGCCAAATCAGTGAGGGCTCTCCCTTTAAAAAAAAAATGCATATTTTTACAGCAATGGAGCTGAGCACCAACGAACTGCAAGCAGCTCTCTGTCTGGGACCGTGCAGCAGCTGCTCCTGGCTGGAGGCAGGAAGCGGGCGTCCCGCAAAGCTACGGTCACCCCGCGCCCTTCCACACTGAACAATGTTCCCATCTGCCGGCTCTGCGGCCGGTCTGTGAACTTTCACTCTTCTGGCAGCTTCACAGGATACATGAAAGCCTGAACATGCAGCCTCAGAGCCGCATCAGGAGTGGGGTCCTCCATAAACTATAACCCACGTATCCAGCCGGGCTTTGTGTATTCGCTGCGAGAAAGCTCATAGCATGTCAGGATATCAGAGCTACATGGCTCCTACCCCTGATTTGCAACCTACATCGCCCCAGAAAATGATCCGATTTATCGCTGCTCTGGCTGTGATAGGAGAGTTGTAAGACTTAGGAAATAAAAATACAACATTGGGGGGATAAGGACACATTTGTAATTTCTTATTCAATAAAGGGAAAAAATAAAATAAAATAAATAAAAACACAAGATGCCCAGTTAAATTTGAATTTCAGAAAAACCACAAATCATTTTTTGTTATTTTACTATGTCATATGTATATACTTTACTATGTCATATGCAACATATATTTTATTATAATATTGCATGGGACATACACTGAAAATTATTCATGGATTATCTAAAATTCAAATTAAATGAATTTGTATTTTACTTGGAACCCTATATAATAGAAGAAATTTGCTCCCTGCCCCTGCAGTATAGTATAGGATAGTATAGTTTCTCCCTTAGGTAAAATAAATAAATAAATAAATATATATATATTCTATTTCCAGACTATTGGTCAAATACATACGTGTGTGTGTGGTGTCTGTGTTAGCCTCATTGCCAGGAGGGCAGGGCCTGGTCATTAGAAGGTGACTTGTTTGCTAAAGGCATGAGGAGGTGCCTGACCAGCATGGCTCAGTGGTTGAGAGTTGACCTATGAACCAGGAGGTCACAGTTCGATTCTAGGTCAAGGCACATGCCCTGGTTGCAGGCTCCACCCCCAGTGGGGGAGAGGGGTGTCGGAGGCAGCCAATCAATGATTCTATCTCATCACTGATATTTCTATCTCTCTCTCCCTCTTCCTTCCACTCTGAAATCAATAAAAATATTTTTTAAAAATAAATAAAGACATGAGGAGGTGAGGCTGCTGAGCAGGAGAGGAGACACAGGTGGGGGGCAGGTTGGGATGGTTTCTCTGGCAAAGCTGATGGGACAGAAGGTGGCGGTCGGACAGGCTGGGAGAGGACAGAGAGCTGGGGAGAGAAGTCCCGCCCAATGAGGTGACTTTCAGAGGGCCGTGCAATGGGCCCTCACCACCAGCAAAAGCAATCATCTTCATAAAAGCATTTATTTCTGCCTGATGCCTTATGGTTCGACTTGGGGTATAAAAAAATTTTTAAAAGCCAAATTCCTTCTCCATGGTGGGCACAGGCCAAGGACTCAACCTGCCCCTGAGGCCCAGGGACTACCTGGGTTACAGGAAGAGAAGGAAGCAATGTGGGTACCTACTGCGAACTGACAGCATGAGCCAGGCATCGGGCCTCAGGCGGACACCTGGTGGCTGAGACATGCTTCTTGCCCTTGAGGACCTCACAGTCCAGCCAGAGGACAAACCAGGGAACAAATAATTACAATAAAGTGCTGGCCCATTGCCATCAGCAGGGACATAGTAGAGGTGGGTATAAAATACCTTCAAAATGTAGGTAAAGAAAGTCTAGCACGTAACAGATTAAAAGTATTAGGACTAAAGGAGCAAACATTAGAATGTAAAAAGAAGGGACATTTTCCAGCTAACTTTGGAGTCTCTGAAGCACCCATGATGAAAACAGCTTCTTCATCAAATCCAGCTTTTATCTCCAGGTTGAACTGTAGCCTCTCTGTTTCCCACTTCAGCAGTAAAACATTTCATTCCCCCAGCTGTCTCCCACACCTGGCGAGTAGAGCTACTTTAGATATTGTACTGGCCTCTCGAGGGGAACAAGGCTACATTAACAGAAGAATGTTGTCCTGACACCCTCGGATCTTTGCTGTTACTAAGAGACCCAGAAAGCAAAGTTTAAAAAATAACATTAAACTAGGGGACCTGGCTCATATCCTGTATCTGGGACAAATCTGTTGCCTTGGTTTAATCTGGGTACTCAGCCCTGGCACAAACGCTGACCATGACCCTTCTCTTCGTGCTTCTCCGTGTTGCCGTGCTTACTGTATGATCTCCAGAATGTTTACTGCTGCTGTGCAGCCATCGTCTCATCAGATGAACTAACAAATGATCCTCCAGCGATAAGAACCAGAAAACCTGGTACCTGCAGAGGTCGAAAGGACCACCCCCAAACTCTGGGGCACAGTTGGGCTCAGGCTGCAGTGGAGATCTGGGTTGACGGTGCCTCAGAAGGTAATGGTCTGTCCCCCAGCTCAGGCTGGAGAATGGCCACCGGTGGGCACCACTGTGCCCGTCAGATGCCTGAAGCCCATAGCTTAATTGTTAGGACTAACCATTCTGGCCCAGGAAGATAAGGCCTTACACCAGTCAGTCCCCCAGCACTCATGTATCTGAACTATCGATTGCTCAACCAGCCATCTTCTCAGGACAAACAGGTTGTTCATCTGGGCAAACAGTCCACTTGTCAGGACTATGGATCCCTCAACTGGGCAAATCCACTTGCCTATCCAGTGACTATTTATCAAGTCTCATTTCAAAGCTCTCTCCTTTTTGTCGTGTCCACCAGCCCTACACAGTTTCATCATAAACCTTGCCCAATTCTAATTCCATTGCTGGATTTAAAGAGCCACCTAAACCTACTTGAAGTCAGCCACAAAACTCTCTGAATCTCCTTTGCGACACTAGTTAAGACCTCACCAAAGTGATGTCTTCCTTTATGACAGCACATAACACCCTCGGCTTGGTGTGGGCAGTCGGTGAGCCTGGTGTTCTTTGAAGAGAGTCAGCACGTGATGCCATTGTGGGCGCAAATGAAGAAAACTCAAGGAAGGGTCTCCTTACAGAAGTGAGCGCAGGATTATGGGAATAGGCAAGGGATGCTGAGGCACCAGGGGCCAGGAAAAGTGGAAAGCCATTGTCGCCCCTGTGGCTGAAGGGACAAGGGAGAAAAATAGTGCCCCTGGAGCCTGCGGGATTGGGAAATGTAGGATTTGGGGCCACCCTGCAAAAACTGCAGTTTTGGAAGCGCACATTAGGTGAGCAATTAGGGGCACAGGAGGGGAGCAGCAAGAAAACTTCACCACAGCTTGCTTCTCTTGCCCTTAAGTTGCCTGTTGGTTCCTCCTATTGACCAAACCAATGGAAGCCATCAAGCAAGGGGCCCGGATATGCAAAAATCCATTTTGGGGGGCGCAGAGAAGGGGAAAATGGTTCTGTGTGAATGTGTGGCTGAGGAAGTGGGGTGAACAAATAGAGACTAGCCAGTACATAGCACAACAAATATTTGTTGAATGAGTAAATGAATTCCCACTAGGTTCCAGCAAGGTGCATGGTAAGTAATTAATGTTTGTTAATAAATGAGTGGATGAGTTATTCTGACTATAAATTCTTTCTTAGGCTTTTGGGCTTCGGGGGGGGTGGGCGGTCATAATCAGTACATGTCAGTTTTGTTCCTTTGCTTGTAACTTCATCTAAAGCCAAGATCGATAAGGAACTCAAAGAATAAGAAAAACTGGACATGCTTTAGAGATTTCATAGATATCGTCTGTGGTATAACTTGGCTTTAAGCCTGGACTTAGGAGTTGATGGCACAAATAATTCTTCACCCCACTCCCTAAAATGTCAACAAACCAAGGCTTTGTATGTAGGGAGCTCACCATAATTGCAAAAGCTACCCAGGTCACATTTTGGAAGGAGCTGAAAAGGTTAGCAAATTTGGAAAAACCACCAACTAAGCTGCCAAAACAATTTTTTTGTAATAGTCTGTTTCGAATTATATAGCCTAAAAGAATGTGATCTGATGAGGATTAAAGCCAAGGAAGCAAATTCTTGGAGCTATCTTCCATGTGATGGATACGACCCATTATAACCACTAAAAAGTTCTAGTTCCGAAATCAGATAGCCCTGGTTTTAAATCTCATACTATGTGACTTTGAACAAGTCACTGACTCCCAAGCTTCAGTTTCCTCATCTATAAAATGGGAATAATATTCCACATTTCTTTTGACCATCTGCATTCATCCTGACCCCTTTCAATCCTCTTCCCTGTTTCCCAGGACTGGGAGCCAGGTAACTACATGTCCCAGGGTCCATTTCTTTCCTGGTTCTTGATAAGAAATACATTCTGACAATGATATGCATGGCCGTGTGCAGGATTTGGAAGTTCGGGCTTTAGCAGATGGGAAGTTTCGCAGCAACTTCTAAGTTTTCTCTTTCTAGTTATCAGCCTGGGTGCTGCAGGGCAGCTGTGACCAGCTATGACCAGGGGCAGTAGTTGGCCGTAATGTTCCTGATGTGGGTCGATGTTGTCAACTTCTTTTGCAACATCAGCCTTTTCAACTTTTTAAAATAAGCATCTAATTCCTTCTGTTAAATCCATGACTAACTTGGTTTCTGTTTTTCTAAGGAAACCCTGAGTGAGACCTACCAGTGTTAAGTTTCATGCCAAAGAGTGCCTCTTGCAGAAACAATCCTGGAATTTGCCACTCCAGGCTCCGTCCTTCGGTGTGTGGATAACTGTGTCCGATAAAACAGGAGACTTCGGAGTTCTCACCACAAGGAAGAAAAGTTAGCAAGTTTGTTCGTCATCCTGTTGCCACTTCAATTAAAATCGTGTATTTAGTTAATATGGCCATTTTTAACACCTTGATTATAGAATATCATATAAAATATAGGCCAAACTACGTTTCTTGCTAAGAAAAGTACAATTTATAAAATGCAAACATATATTTAAAAACATATATTTAAAACATATTTTAAAATGAATGAAATTTTCATTTAGCAAGAGCCACTAGTAGCCATTCCTTAATACAGAACCTTGAACTTTAAATGATTAGTCCGCTCAATAGAAATATAAGTACTCTACATGTTTGTTTATTGTTCTCCTATCTAGTGTGGCATGTTGTACATAAAGTAACAGAAATTTACTAAGAATTTTTATATTGTTTTCATTAAAGACAAAAGAGAGTCTGACAATTTGTTATAAGCACAGCCATTCTCTACCAATTCCGCAGCAGTTCTCAACCTGTGGGTCGCGACCCCTTTGGAGGTTGAACGACCCTTTCACAGGGGTCGCCTAAGACCATCCTGCATATCAGATATTTACATTACGATTCATAACAGTAGCAACATTACAGTTATGAAGTAGCAACGAAAATAATTTTATGGTTGGGTCAAACGTGAGGAACTGTATTTAAAGGGCCAGAAGGTTGAGAACCACTGTGCTAAAAACATAGTGGAAGGTGGTCTCCCTCATACCACATCCCTCCTTCCCAACCCAGCACTTTCTATACATGCTAGTTAGTATATATTTGAAAATACCGTATTTGCCGGCGTATAAGACGATTTTTTGGCCCTGAAAAATATGCCTCCAAGTGGGGGGTCGTCTTATACGCCAGGTACACTTCAGATAGACTGCCCATAGTGCTTGCCCCGTGCCATAGTGGCCTCCCGATGCCTGCCCACTTCATTCCACATACCGTTCAGGCATCAGCAGCGCTGCTGGGTGTATGCTCGGCTGTTATGCGATTTTGCTGTTATGCGATTTTACCACTCGCAAAATCGCACACAGCCGACCATACACCCAGTATGATAGCGCAAAATCACGAATCGCGATACCATACTGGGTGTATGGTTGGCTGTGTGCGATTTTGCGAGTGTGGTAAATTCGGGTTACCGTATATTTCTTTACATATGCATTGAAGATTCGCGATTTTGCGCTATCATGGTGCCTGTTAGAATGTTGAAGAGCTCGCACTTGCGCACTAGTGAGGTCCCAGAGAGATGCTGATGCAAGGGTTGTTATCTTACTTCTATCATTGACAGTCCCTCTAGGTTGTGGGCTGCTTGCCTGTGTTCCTGAGAAGCATCTACGGTACCAGTCTATAGAGTGTGTTTTCTTTAGTGAATTACCGGTATGTTTACCGGTAATAAACTTGCACTGTTTTATGTATATGTTTGATTACATACAGCCTTGTGACAGTTTGCCTGCATGTCATAAGCATTTGAATATAAATTAAAATGTTAAAATCAAATCTGATATTGTTTTACCTTTTATTTGGTGTGTGGAAGGTGTGCGGAAGAGGGGGGTAGTCTTATACGGCGAGTATATAACAAACTCTATATTTTGAGTGGAAATGTTAGGGGGTCGTCTTATACGCCCAGTCGTCTTATACGCCGGCAAATACGGTATTCCAAACTACAGGTGTCCCCAAAAAATGTATACACACTTTAACAGTTGATTGCACAATGTTAAAAGTGAATGTATTTTAATAAACACTGCCTTTATAATCAATCATTCAAGGTGTGGGGTACATTTTGGGGGACACCCTGGATGTTAATGCAGCACTCCTACCCATCCTGGATGAGCCTGAGATCTACTGAAGGCGGGAAACTCCTGGCATGGTCTTCCGCATCCTACAAGCATTATTAAGGAGGCCACACCCCATAGGCTTGCAGAGAGAACCACCAGCTGAGCCTCCAGCGCTGCTTCCTTTAGTGCCTAGTTTTTCAAAGCCAAGTCCCGTCCTCGCTTGCCTCAAAAATCTAATTAATCTTATCTGTTAACTAATAAACTGATTACCTGGCACTGTGTAAATATCCAAGGTGCTCCCTAAAAGGTAAGCAGCGGTAATGGTCGAGATCAAAGCCTCAGGTGCGGGCGCTGCTATTATGGTTCGAGGGTCATGCCTGTGTGGGAGGAACAATAAACACAGGCCGGCTTTGATCGTGTCACTCCCAACTCAGAACCTCTGGTGGCTTCCCACTGCCTTCAAAAGCCCACACTTCTTGGTGGACTCGCCTTCCACACCCCTGCCATCTGGTCCCAACTCACCTTCCCAGCCTTACTTCCCGCTACTCTCCGCTCCTCTGAACAAATTCTCCAAGTGCACTGCGCACAGCTCACCACTGTCCCCGTGGCCTCAAAACCTCTCTTCTCCTTCCTCTGCCTCTCGTCCTCCTGTCCCTGCTGCATCACCCAGCTCGGTCCCTCCTCTTCTCTGAACCATGGCATAATGATCCCTTCCTCTGTGCAGTAAGAGCAAATAACAGAGGGTGCTTCTTGTACACTCACTAAGCATTTCACATGTATTATCTCAATTCTCAAAACAACTCTAGGGGTGGGATTATTTCCTCCTTCCTGTGGAAGAGGAATCTGAGGCAAACACTGTAGTATTTTCAGGCTGCATGATTGAACTCCCACATAGTATTTATAGCTCACTTACACTACAGAAGAAAATGTGGCTAATTGTCTTGTAAAACAGCTGGAGGAAATCTGTAAGATTTCTTGAACAAAGTAGTCAGTACTTTCATAATTTAATATGATTATCTCAAAGTTGCAATAGTATATACGATATAAAATGTTTTCTAGCCAATAGGCATATGAAAAAGATACTCAACATCACTAATCATTAGGGAACTGCAAATCAAAATCACTTCAGACTCATTAAAATGGCTATTATATTAAAACATGTATACACAGAAAATAACAAGTGTTGGTGAGAATGAAGAAATTGAAATCCTTTTGCATTGCTGGTGGGAATGTGAAATGGTACAGCCACTTCCCCCAAAATAAACCATATGATCATTGACAGTCCCTCTAGGTTGTGGGCTGCTTGCCTGTGTTCCAGCAATTTCACCCCAAAAAATTGAAAGGATACTCATATTCATAGCAGCATTATTCACAAAAGCCAAAAAATAGAAACAACCTAAATGTCCACCAACTGATACCTGGATAAACAAAATATGGTATATACATAGGATGGAATATTATTCAGCCTTAAAAAGGAATGAAATTCTTATACATGCTACAACATGGATAAATGCTGAGGATCATGCTAAGGAAATAAGTCAGTCACAAAAGAATAGATATTGTATGATTCTACATATATGAGGTACCTAACGCAGTCAAATTCATAAACACAAGAAGTAGAGTGGTGGTTGACAGTGGCTGGGGAGGGGGAAATGGGGAGTGTTGTCTAGAGGGCACAAGGTTTCAGTTTGGGACCATGGAAAGTTCTGGTGATGGACAGTAGTGATGGTTGCATAACAACGTGAATATACTCAATGCCAGTGAGCTGTACACATAGAAATAGTTAAAATTATAAACTTTATGTTATGTATATTTTTCCACAATAAAAAATACTTTATGAAAATGCTTCCATATCATGTGTTGGGTTCTCAAACACCCTGTAGGGAAGCAGAGGAGATATTAAGACCCCCTATTGCTAAGATACAGAAAACAAGGGTCCAATGACTTGCTCTAGACGCACCCAGAATCCCCTGGGGATCTGGCTACAGTGCAGAAGCCGATTCAGTGTGTCTGGATGGGCCTGAGATTCTGCATTTCTACCTGTCTCCAGGAGAAGCTGGGGGTCTATAGACCACAGCGCTGGTCAGGCCCAGGAAGCAACAGCACTGACACTCAAAACCTGTTTCTTTAGACTCACGTGAGGTCAAGGATTCCTTTCACTCTTTTTGGGAGTCCCTCAGAAATCACTCCACCCTCACAAGAAGCAAAAGGAGAAAAGGCCCATTGAGAGTGCAGATCTCATCTTTTTATTCTCAGATCTTTTTATTCACTCAGAGTTTTCCAAATGACCATTACCAGACTCCCTGTTCTTGTGAAAGCTCTGGACACACAGGGAAAACCTAAGTTACACTCTCCTCTGATCTTACCCATATTATTTTTTAAAGCACTACTTGTATGTCAGTGAAAAGAAAATTATAATAGAATTTAATTTGGTTGCAAACTAGCTGAACTATTTAAAGCTTTCCTTAGCAAGACTTGTTGTCAGGTATATTTCCCCTAAGGCAGAAGTTCTAATCCCCAGAAACACATTAAAAATACTTAGTATACTTTTTATAATGTTGATACCTAGGACCCACTCCCAGAGAGACTGATTCGGTTCGGTTTTTGTTGTTGTTGTTTTTAAGTTCTCCAGATGATTCTAATACCTGTTAGGGCTAGGAACCATTGACCTAAGATGAAATAACAAACCCCAAATTTAAGATATTGAATAAATAACATTAGTCTCCATTCTTGGTTGAGATTACCAGGCATCAGAAGAAAAATCTGGTATATTTTATTTGCTAACTGCAAATGCAAATGAAATATTTCAGACACTTTACTGAGTCTAAATTTACTTCAGGAGCAAACTTTATGCAAAATAATGCAAGATTGTACATCCCTAGCAACACGAAAGTTAATTTTAACACCCTGAACTCCCAATTAGACCCACCAGTCTATTTAAAATCATGGTTGGACTTACTGACTTAATTCAAATCCATAGCTCTTTTACTTCCCCTGCTGTGATAAAACTTGCCACAATAGCCACATTGATAGTACTCTTCTTGTTGATTTATCATCATTCATATTCAGCCATAACTTGGATATTGCCAACAAACATTTCCAGCCAAGGACACTTCAGGATAATGCATATAAATTGTGCCTTATTGATCACAGGACATCGGCTGGCACTTAAATATGTTAACATATAAACATGAACACAAATTTGCAAATTTGCATTTATGATTGTCATAAAATCATAATTTATAATAAAATGAACACTGTTAATGCTTTTTTATCACCTTCATAAAGATAAAGTGATATAAGCAGGAGTTTTAATTACAAAAACTATGAAAAGAATGTAAAATCCTGAAGTTTATTTTAAATGATTTATGGAAGAAAAACATTATTTTTCTCTTACCCGTGACACCATTTAATTGCATTTTGCCACTTTATGCTGAAAGCCAAATTTGCCAAATCATAATTACTGAAATAAGATGAGTGTGTTCTTAAGATGTGTGTGTGTGTGTGTGTCTTTCTTATATTTAACATGTCAGGAGTCCACAGTCAGATTAGGGCAATTGATTTCTTGGGGCATGTTTCCCATAGATTGGCATAGGCTAAGCAGAGCATGCTTGTTAAATAAAACACATGGCCAAAGTCTCAACCCTTGTCATGAGGTGACTGTTGTTAAAACTCTTTTAAGAGTGAAAGCTGCAGTTTTTCCCATAGAAAACCAGATAAAGCAGGTAAACAGTGTGCAGGTGTTGACCTGCCCTAGTGCTGCTCAAAGTCTAGGAACAAGCCAGGTGACCTCATCAGAGGGCACCCTTCCGACTCAGGGAAGTGCAGAATGAGTTTCCAGGAGAAACCTAGCAACAATTCGCTCCCAGGCACGCATTGAGAAGCTTCCTGCCATCACTTCCTTTGCCCTGTTCCCGCAGCAGGGGCGCGTGATGGCCTAGGACCATGCAAGGAGGTTTAGAAGACTATATGCTACACATGGTATGTAACAAGAATAATATTTTGAAAATATTAATGGTGTGTTTTCTATTCCACTCCCACGGTCACATTCCCGCAGACAGTCTGTACAGAGCTCCAGGAAAGGGGGCGAGAACATGCCCCCCGGGAAGGGCAAGAATACCACCCAGGGGTGGATGTGCCAGACAGGATGGGAAGTCAAAGCAAGCCCTCCATTCAGAAAGAAGGTTGATGGGGCAGAAGTCAGGGGAGCAAACTGTCAGACCCATGGGTCCTGCTCCCTCACCCCACTCTGGACAGAAATCCTGGCCGTGGTGGAGACAGGCTTTAGATAGATTTGGTGTAATCTCACCATGTCATTCTTCATGGGGAACTCCAGGAAGCAACCCCCATGATGGGTGTCCCTAAGCCAGGCACTGCAATAAAAATGGGGGCCCAGCAAAGCCAGGCAGAAAATGTTCCAAGTCAGTGTCCCTGCACCTCCCAGGCCTGCCAACAAGCTGAGGAGCTGAGGGGTGAGGCAACTCCACCAGAGAGGTCGATTAGAGGTCGAAATTGAAATTCAGAGAGATCTGCTGAGCCAGTGAGAGCCAAGGTGGAGGTCTCAGGAGAGCAGCAGTCGGGGTGGAAAGGCCTGAGAGAAGCGGCTCGGGCCCTATGCCCATGTCATGAGATCTCGTCCACTTTGCACCAGACCAGGGTTCCTCCACCTCGGCACTATGACCCTTGGGCCAGAAAACTCTTCGTGGAGGGAGGCTGTGCTGTGCATCGTAGGATATGGAGCAGCATCCCTGGCCCCTACCCGTTAACATGCTAAGAGCTCCCTGACTCCATTTGTAATAATAAAAAAAAGTCTGCTGACATTGCCAAGTCTCCCCTGAGAAACAAAGTCACTGCAGATTAAGAACTACTGCACTGGTCTGGTCCTCACCTGTTTGGCTCAGTAGATAGAGCGTTGGCCCTCAGACCAAAGGGTCCCAGGTTCGATTCCAGTCAAGGGCATGTACCTCGGTTGCAGGCTTGATCCCTGGCCCTGGTTGGGGCACATGCGGGAGGCAACCAATCGATGTGTCTCTCTCACGTCGATGTGTCTCTCTCACGTCGATGTTTCTCTCTCTGTCTCTCCCCCTCCCTTCCATTCTCTCTAAAAATCAGTGGGGAAATATCCTCACTAGACCTAAAGACCGTCTTCTAGTGGAGGACAGGGATGTGACCTGAAACCGGAGCATCTAATCCAGAAAGGGCTATTTCAAGCTGAGCCCTGAAGCCTGAAACTAAGATGCCATCACTGACATCCCACTCACCCACCCTGAACTACCCAGCAGAGTGAAAGCCCAAGAGCAATAGCAAATAAAGGAAAATAGGAAATATTAACTCTGGGAAGTGTAGGTGATCACTCCATTGTATAGATAGGAAACTGAGGAGGTTAAGTGACCTGTCCAAGGTCACACACCCAGTTAGTGCAAAGCTGGTATTCAAACCCCAGTGAGGCCAGCTCCAAAGCCATGTTCATCCTGATAAGCTAGGCCCCATTACAACTTAATCTATATTTCAGCAGCATCTCCAGCAGATGTGAGCTCCTATGGGGAAGAAATGATATAGGTCTGGTTTCAGGCCAAGCATTTAGTCTGCTCTCCATAAATATTTGTTGAATGAATGAATGAATGAATGAATGAAAGCCTCTCCTCTACCTTGGTGCTAAGTTGGGCTATTTTCCAAGGTCAGGCTGCACCTGGGAAAACAAGAATGGAGATAAAGGCTCCACAAAAGTTGACAATTGCAGGACCAATGTTCTTTCTCAAAAAGTCCTTGAAAGAGACAAGAAAGTGTACGGCTGGCTTCCAGTCAACAGCACCCACGTGTATGCAGAGATAAGCTCCACAAGTCCACAGGAAAGGGAGAGATGGGAGGGAGAGGGAGGAGCCAGGCAGGGGATGATGGAGCCTGAGCACGGATTTGGGTTCAATGTGGAAGGACTGACAGAATGAATGAATGAAGGTGAAAATCCTAGGGTTGAGTTGGTACAAGAAGTAAGAACAAAGAAGAAAGGGTGAGAATGAATAAACCAAGGAGAGTCCAGGCCAAGGGAAGAGATGAGTCTGGCACAGTGAAGAGCTGATACTGAGAAATAAGATTGGGAGGGAGAACAAACTGATGGGGAACTTGAAGGTCAAGCAAAAAACGTTCAAGATGATATAGCAGATTCCTGAATAACAAAGCAATGACCATTAACACTCTTTGGGGGTTACCATATGCAGGCACCTCCCAGAGAACTGTACGGTGATTACCTCATTCAAGGAAGGCTGGTTTCCCAGCTGAGGAAACCCTGAGACTTTAAGTAAGGTGCTCAAGTCACATAATCTATGAGTGATAGAGACAAGATGTTAATCCAGGCTGTATGCCCCAAGACCCCTACACACACTCTTAGCCACCACACTACTCCACTTCCTGGTATGTGATCTGATGAAGGCAATATTAGCACACCACTAAAGTGGAGGTGGAAGCATCAGGGTCCCTTCTCAGGTCCTTAACCTGAGCAATAGTCACTCATTCTGTCCGGACGGGGTGTAGGCAGTGGTGGGAAGAAAGATTTATGGCATATTGTAGCCAAAGCTAAGGCTTAAAAGCTGTTTGCTAGACAACTACCTCTGGCGTGTGTGTAGATGCAATTACATATTAAGCCTCTTTATTCCTTGGTTATCTGCATCTCTGTCACATGTTCATCTTAGATTTAACAGCACTAAAGGGGGGCATGTTTGTATTATTTCCTTACTTACTGCAACCTCAGCTTAGCACCCTCACTGAGCATCTTGATGATAGAATTGTGTGACCACTGATTGTAAAATGTGGAGCCAGCATGATTCTGGTTCTTAGAAATGCAATCAGCATTGTGGCTGGTGAGAATAAATGATGTGTGTGTGAGTGTGTGTGTGTTGGGGGGTGGGAGGTGTGTGTGGCGGTGTTAGGAGGTGAGTTATTTGAATGTTTGTTTCATTCATTCACTTAATCAATCTTCATTCAAGAAATATTCATTGAGCACTTTCTATATGCAAGGCATTGTTCCAGGAGGTTGGGACACTGAATTAAACAAAGATCCCTGCCTTCATAGAGCTGGCATCACCAAGGGAAAGGCAGACAGTACCCATAATACATAAGTAAATTATTAAGTGTGTTAGAGGTAATAAGTGTCTTGGCGGGAGGGGGGGGAGGGAGAAAGGAAGGTAACAGATCAGGAAGGGAGCAGAGGAGGCATGGAGTCATTTGTAGTATTAAGTAGGATCATCAAAGAAAACATTTGAGCAAAGACATAAACATGGGAGAGAGCAAGCCAGCTGGATATGGAGGGAGGAGGAGCCAGCCTGGTGTGCTTAAGGCCCAGCAAGGGGGCCAGTGTGGCTGGAGGAGGGGAAACTTGGAGCCTCTGGTGCCATGACAGGCCATAGCACAGAAGATTGGAGGGAGGCGCATACTAAGGCGATTTGCAGGCCTTTAAGTGAAATGGGTATGACCTTTCTTAGGGATATGCATAGAAGGGATATGACCTTTCTTAGACATAAGACTAGCCCATAGCAGGCAAGGCGAAGCTATTGCCATAATCCAGGAGAACGATGGTGGTGGTAAAAGCCAGAGTAATCATTTTCCCCCAGTGTAGAGCCTGCCCAATGTCATTCCAAAAATAATTGACAGTGTCAGAGTCAACCAAAGCAAATTCTTCATGATGAGTCAGCACGGGGGAAACCAACGCAGGGGAAGACATATTGTCCCGCACTATGCAAATAGCGACCAAACGAAGATCCACCTGGTTATGAAAGAGTGCCCCCACCCCCCAGACCGCACTGCAGGCAAACAAAGCATTCACACCTGCATTCCCTGAAACTTCAGTCACTTTACCTGATGAACCTGTGGAAGAGACCAGATTTGACTTTTCACTGTCCCAGCATCTTTCCAGGGGGGTTAGTGTTGTGTCCATTTCCTCTCCAGATGATTCCTACCCTCGTGGGAAATGTCTTGGTTCCCAGAGAAGTGTCTTAATCTGGGGAAATTCACTTTGTCCTAACAGGTTGCTTTAACTAAATAGCTAAGGTATCGTTTCGCTAAACCACATGGGAAGTATTTTGCATTCATATTGTGTTTTTTGCCACAAGTCACAGTAAATGTTTCTTTGCATTTTCATGGTTCCTGGAGCAATTTCCTCTGCTGGGGTTTTTGTTATGAAATGTTTTATTAATTTTAAAACTGGATTCTTTTGTGAGATTGGGGTGCCCTGGTGTTAAAATACTGGCTGAAGGGCATTCCCTAGCAATGGGAACACACTCCCTAGTTTTAAAAGGAAGGTCCAGTTGGTTCTTGCTTACACAAATCACCTACAACTGACAAAGCTGAGACTATAGAATGCAATGAAAACACTTTCTATCTCCCACCTGTTTGTGTGCTGTGAGTCCTCGTTCTTAGGTTATCCAGAATTTATTTGATTTGGCCACTCCTCGGAGGTGAAGAGCCTCTAGTCCTCTTCCTCTTGGCTTTAGAGGAAAAGGAGAGATAACCCTGACTTTTTAGGACCTTTTATCGCCTCTGCTCTGGCTGTTTACCAGCCTCCTGCTCTGGTGAAGCGGCTGTTGGGTGGGAGAGGGGCTCTGGAAGTTTGACAACTCATTCCTCCTGTGTCAACCTGGCCCTCCAAGCACCTCACCTTCCCAGGGAGGCCTCCAGAGAGCTTCCTGTGACTCCCCTGAAGGGCCAGCTAATAACCACCTTTTCCAGAGATGGAGTTTGCGGGGGACTGGTGAGGTCTCATGTGATGGAAAAGCAACTCTGTCATTTGACCAACATTTATTAAGCATCTACTACATGCCTGAACCCTGCCTTCAAGGATCTATAATCCAGTGGCTTTGAAACGCTGCAGCCAATCAGCTTTTCCCACGGCACAGAACATAGAAAGGCTCTCTCCGCAAATGGACAGAGTGGACCCATCCCCGCAGTGCTGCCTACACACCAGAAATGTCCAGCGGGACACACCGAGGACACCACTCTCTGTTCTGTGATGGTGCGATGAGTAGGAAACTCATTTTCACAGCCCTGGATCAGAACATGGGGTCTGGAGTCAGTTGGGTGATTCAAGTCTCAGCCTGGCCATGGACTGGCTGTGTGACCTTGGACCAGTCACTTTAACTCCCGAGCCGGTTCCCTGAATCTGTAAGGTTGGGTTCGTAAAAGTGCTGGTTTCACAAGCTTGTTGGGAAGATTCAGTGAATCCTCACGTTTAGTTCATGGCCTGGCACGTAATACATGCTCAGGGAACGCTCATTATATTGGTTATCAGTTCTATTTTACCATGTGGCAGTGATCAGGCAAGAAATCAAGAGACAGCTGAGACTAGGATGGGCAGCAATGGAGGAATTAGGGAATGTCATCAAGAACCGAGGTATGACCCTGCCTGTGGGAAACTGTTTATTGCCTTCACTATCTGATAAACATAGACAGAGAACCCCCGCCCCCCCAAGGCTAGGTGCCTTTGAAGCCCTAGCAGAGGTCAGCTAGGCGCCACCTCTGTTTGTCCAGACAGTGGTAGCTGAAACTACTCCCCCATTTATTATTATGTAAATCCTTGCTGATGGGCTAGTCTGCCTGTTGCCAGGGGTCACCTGCCTAAGGGCTATGCTATGGGTGCATCCCAGATCAATAAAAGCTTGGTGAGGCCTGAGCATGGAAGGAAGTCCTTCAGGACTTGCCCGCCTGGCCCCCCAATATTGCAAAATTATCTCGTGTCTTTTTCTCTCATTTGTTGTGCGGCTCCTCTTTCAGATACCGAACCCTACTCCACGCAGAACGTGGAGGGAGTCTTATTGGACACTGCCTGCATGGCTCAGTGGTTGAGCATCGACCTATGGACCAGGACAGTTCGCCAGTTTGATTGCTGGTCAGGGCACATGCCTAGATTGCAGGCTTAATCCCCAGTGAGGGGAAAAGGGGAGTATATGGGAGGCAGCCAACCGATGTTTTTCTCTCACCCATGTTTCTATCTCTCTATCCCTTTCCTTCTTCACTCTCTAAAACCAATGAAAATATATGTTATGTTGTTTTTAAAAAAAGCAAAAATATGTCATTAGAGATCAAGGCTATGATCATCCACACCCTTAAATTCCCAACTACTGGGTATGCGTGCAGAAGTTGAACAGTGAAAAATCAGATAAGAAAATAATCAAATCACTTGAAATGTGGTGCTGGGGGAGAGTTCTACAGAAACCCTGGGCTGCTGGAAAGACAAACAAGTGGGCTCTGAAGCAAATGAAGCCTGAAACATTGCTGGAGGCAGAAATGACAAAACGGAAGCTGCCCGACTGAGAAGGGAAGGTTCTTTGGAAAAGACAATATTGCTGGGAGAATAGACGTCCGCCGGAAAAGAAGATCAAATTGAGATGGTTGATTCCATAAAAGAAGCCATAGGCATGAGCCTACAGGAGCTGAGCAGGGCTATTGAGGACGGGACATGGTGGACATCCCTCAGGAGTCGGCGCCAGCCCAACGGCTACGTAACACTGTGAGCAGCACCTGTGGCTGCTTGATGGTTGGTGTGGGCAGAACATGGGGCTAATTTTAAGACATGAAATACCCATGATCCTCCACTGACCAGATCTTCTCTTCCTTCACCCAACAGTACCAGCCTCGGTGGCAGATGAGGCATAGATGTCTGAACAGAGAGCAGGGGCCACAGACAGAACAGTCAGGATGCTGTCATTGCTACTGCTGTTGCTTTGAATTGAGCTTGTGTCATAAGGTGGGACCCCCCTGGTTCTCTGAGTTCCACATTCCAGCAGCTTCCACATTCCCTTTCATGCCTGGCTCTGAGGACTTCAGAAGTCTGGCTCCTCCTCACTTCACTGAACACCCAGGTGTGCCCATTTCCTGGTGGGAAACCTCTCAAGGTCAGATGGTAACACAATCAGGATTTAGAAACCTGTTGTATTCTGGGTGTTACACTATCTATACGTTATATGTTATCTCATTTAATGAGCACAGCACCTCTCTAGACAATCATCTCCCCAAATTATAACTTTATAGTTGAAGAATAATCACATTCCTGTGTCTTCCATGGCAATTGCACCCTTAGGCCTCCAGGGTTCCTGACCTCTGAACTCTGGGGCATAGTTCTTCTGAAGTCCCACCACTATGGCCGCAAAGGAGGACTGGCTTGCCTACCTCCTTGGCTTGTAGCGAAGGCGTTGGTCAGGTTGTAAAACGTAGGTGACACTTGGGCTGTGGAGGTAACATTCCAAGAAGGGGAGGGAAGTCTCTCTTACCTACCGAGAAGGCGTTCTCTCTGTGGTTTGCAGCCGACCTCAAATCCTGGGAGTGATTTTTCTCCAGCCGTGGAGAAGAGGCCATTCTTCTTGCTCATTCTCCTGTAGACGCAGGTTGATGTCTTGCCAATGCAGCAGGATGCTTCCCTGCTCCGGATGGGCGGGGCGCCATGAAATGCAGTTGTGTGTTTGTCCAGGCACGGAGAGTTGAGGAAAAGCCCTGAAGCAAATGCGCAGTTTCTATCTCTCAAGTGCCCGCCGGACATCCAGGGCCTCTGATTTCTTAGCAACAGGACACACCTGAGGCAAAATTCAGTTCAACACAAGAACCTGCTTTTCCAAATCTATAGAGCCCTGCTAAGCATCAGGCTAATTCCGCAACTAACGTCATGGGTCCTCAGCGCAGCGGCCTTTCCTTGGGCTGTCCCATGCATCCCCTCTCCTGCTTGTGACCCTAAGAAAGCCAGATGGCTTCTTGTGTTTTTACTCATTAATACATTTTTATTGATTTCAGAGAGGAAGGGAGAGGGAGGGAAACATCAATGATGCGAGAGAATCATTGATTGGCTGCCTCCTGCACGCCCCCTACTGGGGATCAAGCCACAACCTGGGCATGTGCCCTGATCTGGAATTGAACCATGACCTCCTGGTTCATAGGTCAACGCTCAACCACTGAGCCACACTGGCAGGGCCGAATTGGTTTTTAACGTCATATTTCAATCTTACGCTGGAGGGAAAATCTGCTGCTACCAGTAACACAACCGGAACATCTCTTGATTACTTCCCAAGTCAAACAGAAAGAACATCTGCATTATCAGGAGCCTCTCCCATGCGAGCCCACACACAAAAGTACGCATCGTCTTGTTCCTAAAATCAGACTTCAGTGAGTCCACTGGTGAGCTTCGTTTGTGAATTCAGACCGTAGTTAGTGATTGTTTTTCCTTCAAGCCACTGAGCTCGAATTGGATAAAGAGTATGACTCATGAAATAGGTTTTATTTAAGGGATCCGGGGTCTTGATTTTAAACACATGCTTATAAGTATGGGAACGCGGTGGTGGGGAGGGGAAACCATACAATCGGGGGTGAATACTCCGATTAGAAATCCAGAAAGCATTCCAACTGTCGGATTCTTGCTGTTGTTGGCTGGTGCTATTCTGGGGGAGGGGGAAGCCATGCAGTCTGTCCAAACGAGCCCCTGTAACTAGCTTCCCACAGGATTTGCTTTTTTAACCTAACAACAAATGCTCATACATTCAGAAGCAAGACTGAAACACTGTGTCTTTATTTTGGTTAGCAGGCAGTGGCTTGCCGCCGGCCTTTGTCAGCTCTGGTCTTCTAACCTTACCAGTGGGGAGAGTTGGAGAGAAACCCCTCATTTTTGCCTGGAACCGTCATACCTTACATCCAGTTCAGCAACATTCAAGGGTATCTTCTGACAGATGCACCGGCACTTTGCATTCCCCGCCCCGCCCCCAGGACACACGGGTCTGGCTGGTGTACAGTGGTTAGCCTAATGGAGACATCAGCTAGGAATCCACATAGAGTGTCAGGTTCCGATGAAGCCACCAGGCAGGGAGCATGTTTAATGCCACCTTAGACCACAGCATCCGGAATGAAACCTTAGAGCTGCCCACCTCTGCAGACATCCTGGATCCGACGGCACTCCCTGCGAACGCCATCTTCTGACTGCCCACAGCCTCCACTCCAGGCAATGAGGACAAGCCAAAGTGAGAGAGACCAGGACATTGGAAGGAGGTTTTCTGGGCTATATCTCCTCCCATTCCCTGATTTGAGACTTTAGTTCTGAGCCCTCATTTGAATGCAGACAAATGAGACCATCTTTCATGTTCCTTCCAATTCCAAAATTTCATTCCCTTTTATAGACTCTTAAGTCTCAGAGGCCATGCAGGATAATAATAATAATAACTATGCCCCAGAGTTCAGAGGTCAGGAGCCCTGGGAAGGAGGTCTGGAGGCCTAAGGGTACAATTGCCACGGAAGACACAGAAATGTGAATATTCTTCAACTATAAAATTATAATTTGGGAAGATGATTGTCTAGAGAGGTGCTGTGCTCATTAAATGAGATAACATACAAAGTATAGATAGTGTAAAACCCAGCATACAATAGGTTTTCCATGATAGATGATTTAAATAATGAATATGTGAATGAAACTTTGAAGGAAGCAACTTACCCCAGGGCCTCCCAGCTGGCAAGGGGCAGAGCCAGGTTGTGGCCCTACATACTCTGGTTTCATGTCTAGTGATCATTCCGCTGATCATCACATCTACTGATATGGCCCCAAAGTGGGTTGCCTGCTAGTTCATTGTGGTTCCTCCCAAGAAGACGTTCTGCTTAGACAGTTATTACAAATTATCTGAGTCAAAGTGAGGCAGTTAATCTTAATGTTGCAATGACTCAGGTGGTTGGCAAGACTTTATAATGTCCAAATTGTGCACAAGTCACTTGCACTTTGCTCCTGGATCACACCAGCATTCATACCTTCCCTTCCTCCCATTAAGCATTTACTGAGTGCTTCCTTTGAGGACAGCACCATGCTAACGGGTATTAAATGTTGCATGAAGGTTCATTAAAGAAATGTGGAGTCCATAGGCACCTAGGGAGATGAGGCCGGCATCTGAACAGTAAGGAGCATTGCAAACGTTACATACAGGGCCAAAGAGAATCCTACACATCAGTGCCACAGTATGGAACACCAAGAGGAGGGAGCTCCTTTGGGATGCAGAGGTGGGCTACCACTCTATCTTGAAGGATGTAACTGGAGGAGAGAAAGACATTGTGAGACAGGGAGAAGCCTACATCAAAAGTAGAGTTCTCTGCCCACCAAAATGGTGCTGATACTTGGAGTTTTTGAACATTATCAATACCTTCTTACACAGTGGATCTCAATGTATAGCCACCTGTATCAGAATCACTTGGCTTGGGGTGGGGGGTGTGATATAATAAATAATATATTTGATCAGAGCTCCTATAAAACTGGTTCTTTGGACAGAGCTTCTATAAAACTCTTAGAATTTCCTGAGTAATAGGAGCATCTTTCTTATTCATAACAAAATAACAAACCCCTTTTGAACCATCGCTGAGCTTGTGCTAGCAAGGCAACTCTCGGTGGGCCCTAAATTTCAAGGGAAGGGCTGGCCACAAAGAAAGACCACGCCTGTGATTAGAGGATTAGAACTTGCGGCCCCACCCCCAGACCTCTAGGGATGGGGAAAGGAGATGCAGATTGAGTTCAATCACAAATGACCAATGATTGCATCAAACATGCCTACTAATGCAGCCTG
>NW_006383016.1:3176133-3178008 GCF_000327345.1 Myotis davidii | reverse complement strand
CAGGGGTTGGAGGGAACTTCCAGGTGTATGAACACATTCATGTGCTGGGAGGATAGTACATCAGAGCAGGCATGGAAGCTCAGTGCCCCCCTTAACCTTACCCCATAGACCTCTTCTATGTTATTTCTGAGTTAGTCTTTTATAAAAAAGCATCCTATATAATAAAAGCCTAACTGCTAAGTATCCAGTTGTCTGGTCATCTGTTTAACCAATCAAAGCATAATATGTTAATGATATGCTAAGGTTGCTCAACCGCTCGCTATGATGTGCACTGACCACCAGGGGGCAGACACTCCAACTGGTAGGTTAGCTTGCTGCTGGGGTCCAATTAATTGGGACTGAGAGAGATGGGCCCTTGAGCCCTCTGGTGGTCCCTCCCTGGCTGGCCAACCTCCCACATCCCTCCCTGGCCCCAATCATGCACCGGTGGGGTCCCTCTGCCTGGCCTGCACCCTCTCACAATCCGGGACCCCTCGGGGGTTGTCGGAGAGCTGGTTTCGGCCCGATCCTATAGGCCAGGCTGAGGGACCCCACTGGTGCACGAATTTGTGCACCAGGCCTCTAGTTAGTTATAAGTATAGGGCTTTCTGAGTTCTGTGAGTCATTTTAGTGAATTATTGAAACTGGGGTGGGAATTGGGGATGAGGGTTTGGGATCTTTGAATCTATAGCCAAGTGGGATAGAAATTTGGATAACCTAGGGGCCCTGGACTTGCAACTGGCATCTGACATGAGGGCAGTCTTGTGGGACTAGGCCCTTCAACCTGTGGTGTGTGACACTAACTGGAGGTGGTTGTACAGAACAGGAGGATCGGCGTCAGAGAATTGGTGTGGAACAACAGCACAGGGGTCTTTGTTAAAATCCCGGTTGCTAGGCCTGTGGTGTGAATTGCTGAGTCCAACGGTGGCAGGGCCAGGGAAGTGCCCCCTGTGAATCTGAGCTAGGCCAGTTTTTGAGAACCACTGTCACAGCTATTGCTTTGGCAGCCTTCGTGTCAAACCCAGAGCTCATTCAGCCAAAGGCACTAGGCTCCAAGCTGGCAGTTACCCAGCTTGCCAACTGTGCTGCCTGCCTAGAGTCAGAGAGGCTGACAACAGACACTCTGGAGGGGAAGCCCTGCCATTTCCGGAATCACCTTGGGCAATCCAGCTAACAGGACCCCCTCTACACGACTCCTTGGGGAATTCTGTGAGGCCAAAAGGGAGAGGAATGGAACCCTCAATTTAGTCCCTTCCTGAATCTTCCTTGGGTTAGGAAGACCCTCTCCAGCCCTGAGACTGCAGAACCTCTATGTCTTTAAAGCAAGGGGGTGTGTCTGGAGCCTTCGAGTGGCTGCCCCTCCCTGGGCTGAATCGGCTGCGTGGGAGCCCATGAATACAGACCCCCTGGTGGCAGGAGAAGGTTTCCTAGGCCCAGAGAGCAGGGACACACAGGGGTTCCTGTCCTCCATCAACATCATCTACCTGGGAGCATGTTCTTACAAAATAAGAGCAAAATGAACAACAAAATCATCTGCAATCCCACCACCAGAGGCTGACCACAGTTGGTACTATGTTCATAATCCCTTTCAGTCCCCCTGTACACACGGTAGAAACATGGGCCCTATGGTTTCCAGGCAGTAAATAGAAAAGCACCATGTTTCTTCTCCAGGATTCCTCACATAAGAACATGCCGCGCTTGGCCCGGCTGGTGTGGCTCAGTGGTTGAGCATCGACTTAAGGACCAAGAGGTCATGGTTCAATTCTGTGGCCAGGACACATGCCCAGGTTGCGGGCTCAATCAGTGGTATTCTTTCATCATTGGTGTTTCTATCTCTCTCTCCCTCTCCTTTTCTCTCTGAAATCAATAAAAATATATTTTTTAATAATAAACAAA
>NW_006383016.1:3151402-3174423 GCF_000327345.1 Myotis davidii | reverse complement strand
CTGACCACAGTTGGTACTATGTTCATAATCCCTTTCAGTCCCCCTGTACACACGGTAGAAACATGGGCCCTATGGTTTCCAGGCAGTAAATAGAAAAGCACCATGTTTCTTCTCCAGGATTCCTCACATAAGAACATGCCGCGCTTGGCCCGGCTGGTGTGGCTCAGTGGTTGAGCATCGACTTAAGGACCAAGAGGTCATGGTTCAATTCTGTGGCCAGGACACATGCCCAGGTTGCGGGCTCAATCAGTGGTATTCTTTCATCATTGGTGTTTCTATCTCTCTCTCCCTCTCCTTTTCTCTCTGAAATCAATAAAAATATATTTTTTAATAATAAACAAAAAATAATTTTAAAAACGAGTACACTGTGCTCAGTGTCCAACAGCTTTTGCTCCTTCTGTGGTGGCAAGCTCACTCTCAAGAAAAGCCTTTTTAGTTTTTGCATCTTACTCTTTTTATTGCCAAAGTCAGACTTATTCATTTAAAAAGATGCAAACAATATAAAATGTATAAAGTCTCTCCCCATTATGTGTTTGATGTGTGCAATTCTACACTCTTTTCATGCAAAAACATATACGACCTACACCTACATTGTTATTAGTCTACAAAAATGGAGTCAGAATGTGGAGTCTAACTTGGTGTTTTAACCTACCAACATGTTGTGGATACCATAGATGTTTTCAGTGAGGAAAAGAGAAAGCAGAAATAAAAACTGGGCTGGAAAGTGAAAACAGCTTCTTTAATCTGGATGCCAGGAAGAAAGTATGTATTGGGTTCGCTATGCTAATTGAAACCACAACCCAAGACTATTATATACTTTGTCCTAAGTATAGGATTGAGAAATGGAGCCACGTGGGCTGCCATTTCTTAAAGCGCCCAGAACGAATAATAAATGTATGGAAAAGAGACCAGAGAAAAGGTTTACATAGTCTTAATCACATATCGTGCTTCAATTTGGCATCATAATTTTACTTTTTTTGTTCAGCAGACCACACTGCTAGCAAATTGTGAACTGCCAAAGATACAGATTTATCTTCTCCTTTAAAGAAATACAAAAGCAATCAGTTCGTTCTAAAAGCACCAAGTTTCTTCTTGAGTGTCAATGTGCCAGGCTCTGTGATGGGAGATGGGCTCTATCAGCGAATAACAGCCAAAGGTCGACTCCCCCACTCCTCAAAGCCAGGAGAAAGTGGTGGGGCTGAGACAGTTGACTGTAGGCATAACCAATAGTTAAATCATCTAATATGTTCAAAGGTAATATGTGCCATGAGGGGAGGGAGGGCAGCTTTAAAAGTATTGGAAGTTGGCACTCCACTGAGACGATAACCTGAGAAGACGTTTAGCGAAGCCCTGAACACGGTGCGGGAGTGGGCCAAGCATGCCCAGGGAGAGGAAGCTGCCTGGGTGTTTTTATGGGCTGAATTGTGTCCTTCCCTCTCCTTCCAAAGATAGACAGGTTTCGGTCCTAACCCCTGGCACCTGTGGAAGTGGCCTATTTGAAAACAGGGTCTTTGTTGATGTCATCAATTTAAGATGAGGTCATTGGGATGGGCCCTAGTCCAGTGGCTGATATCTTTATGAGAAGAGGGAACTCTGGACCCAGACACTCAGGAGAACACCATGTGGAGACACATAGACACACAGACACAGAGGGAAGACAGTGTGTGAAGACGGAGACAGAGCTTGGAGTGATGCTGCCCCAGGCAAGGAACTGAAGCTGAAGAGGCAAGGACAAGCACTCCTAACAGGTTCTGGAGAGAGCGTGGCCCTGCCACCACCTTGATCTAGCACCTCTGGCCTCCAGAAGTGAGAGAACACAGTTCTGCTGTCCTAAGCCACCTGGTTCAGGGTACAGCAGCCACAGGAAAGGAACCCAGTGTTCAGGGCACAGAAGGAGCCAGTGTGGCCGAGAGCACGGGAGATGAGGTCGTGGAGACAAGTGGAGGATGACTCAGGACCTAGCCACTCACTCAAGAGCAGAACTTGGGTTTTATTCTAGTGAAATGGGATTGTGGGCAAAGGAATAGCAAGATCTGACCTGCATTCTCAAAGTCTCTCGGTATGGCTGTTGGGCAGAGAATAGGCTGAGGAGTCACAAGACCAGTTCAGAGGGGTTTGCAGTAATCCTGGTAAGAGGATCTGTGGTTTTCCCATAAATTTCAAAGGTAGGATTTCCAGATGAGTTGAATGTGGGTTGTGAGAGAAAAAGAAGGTCAAGGGTGTTAGCTGAGGGTAGCAGGCTAGCCGGTGTGGCTCAGTGGTTGAGTGTCAACTTATGAACCAGAAAGTCATGGTTGGATTCAGGGTACATCCAGGTTTTGGGCTCCATCCCCAGTGTGGGCGTGCAGAAGGCAGCTGATCAATGATTCCAATCATTGATGTTTCTATCTCTCCATAAAACCAATAAAAAAATTTTTTTTTAAAAAGGCGAGTAGCTCATCTTATCTGACGTGGCATGTTTATCACTCAAGAAGCACAGTAAAACCAAACTAATGAACAAAAAAGAGACTAAAGACATGAGGAAGTAAGTTACCATTGTTGACACTGCCCAAGTGAAGCTTTGAGCATTTGATACCTGACCCTAGGACCCTTGCTTAAGCATCAGGGGGTTGTTTTTAAAATAATTTGGACTTTTGAGAAATCATGGGAAAACCACCTTTTTTTTGTAGTTTTCATTTTCTCTGGGAAACAAACGTGCAAATACATGGTTGTCCTTATATCTTTTCATGACTTAGTGAAAAAAAAATCATTTCTAATATACAAGGTGACCTCTCTGAATGTAACAGAGAATAGTAAAAAATCTCTTCTGTGATTTTACGATGATGCTAATGATGAAGTCAATCCAGATACTGATGACTCAATGAGCTATAGGGCACCTGAGTTCAGGAAACATCTATGAGCACCTCCTGCTGGTGCTGGGAAAGGTTTGCAGGGTGTAGAGATAAGCAGGAGATGCCCCGATTTGGGGAGAAAGGGCAGAGAAGTAAATGCACACAGACACACACAAGCAGGGTGTATCGAGTGTAAATACAAGTTGTGGTGGACCCAGAGGAAGAAATAATTCATTTTGTTTTGTTGTTGTTAATTCTCGCCCAAGGATATTTTTTTTCCGTTTATTTTTTTTAGAGAGAGTAGACGAGAGGGAGAGAGAAACATCGATGTGAGAGAGACACATGGATTGATTGCCTCCTGCACACCCACGACTGGGACTGGGGATCGAACTTGCAACCCAGGTACATGTTCTTGACTGGGAATCAAAGCCATGACCCTTCGGTGCGTGGGCCAACACTCTAACCACTGAGAAACATTGGCCGTGGCAGAAATAATTCATTTTCAATTGAGATATCCCGGTATGTTACATATTGGAGATAATATTTAAACTAAGTCTGAATATACAAGAAGCCGTGAGAGGCAAAGAATGGGAGAAGCATATACCATGCTGTGAGAACACCTTGAGCAAAGACAAAGAGGCTTGAAAATAAATTGCTTAAGGATGATCGGTGGTCTGAACAGAAAGCAAGTGAAAGGATGTGGTTGGGAAAGAGGCATAAGAAGTACCAGATACGTGGACCACTGTCTCCCTGTTCATGGCCCTTCTCAGCTAATGTGTGGGCTGGCCAGCAACCAATCATGTGCTTCGTTCATCTCATGGTCTTAAATTAAGAGACCCAGAGGCTACAGCCTAGAG
This sequence comes from Myotis davidii, assembly GCF_000327345.1. Classification (NCBI taxonomy): domain Eukaryota; kingdom Metazoa; phylum Chordata; class Mammalia; order Chiroptera; family Vespertilionidae; genus Myotis; species Myotis davidii. The sequence goes on along the minus strand of NW_006383016.1, from coordinate 3,170,735 downwards.
ATGCTGGCAATGGCCCTTGAATTGAAATGTAATGAGGAATCAGCCATTGCAAGCGGAGGGTGGGTAGGGAGAAAGACAATGAAAGAAAGAAAAACAGAAATGGATCTGAAAGATGCCAGAGTGAGCCACATGAAGACATGACAAAGAGCAGTTGTCTGACAATTTTAACGCCTGGGAGGCCCAGGTGTTTTTCCTACAATTAGGTTTGATGCGATTGTCCTAGATTTTTTAAATAAACCATCTTTCACCTGAGATCATTAGAATGGGGTTTGGCTTCTTGCCACCAATGAGTCCTGAAGATGGGAATTATAAGGCATTGGGGTCCCAGGAGAGGCGTTAAATGCTGTGCCTCAGAGGAAAAATTCTGTTTCTGTAAAATTCTCCCTATTATCTCTTCACAGTAGAAATCAGGGTGCCACCTCCCAACCATCCTTGTCCCCAAGTCCTCCCCAGGTCTGTTCCTTGCCCCATCTCTCATGATGAGAACTATAATTTGAGAACCTATGTCTCCAAGCCGAGCAGCTCATCCATTGGGCCTCGGGACCAATCAATTTTCTCCCAACATGAGGTTAGCACGGTTGGCCCATATGGGCATTAACAACTCACATATATTCATGTTGGCCACAATCCTACTACATCACTTCACCTTTTTAATAGCATATGCCCTCCCCTTCATTGTCCCAGATCACATCCCTTCCCAGTTTTTTCTCTATCTAGGTCAGCGGTTCTCAACCTGTGGGTCACGACCCCTTTGGGGGTCGAACAACCCTTTCACAGGGGTCGCCTAAATACATCCTGCATACCAGATATTTACATTACGATTCATAACAGTAGAAAAATTACAGTTATGAAGTAGCAACGAAAATAATTTTATGGTTGGGGGTCATCACAACATGAGGAACTGTATTAAAGGGTCGCGGCATCAGGAAGGTTGAGAACCACTGGTCTAGATCAAAGGCTTCTACCTTTGCATGGCTTATCCTATGATCCAAAGTAACTGCTTGTGGACTTGACATCCACCAGCTATCAGAATAAAACTCATTTGTAAGCAAAAATTTACAAGCTATGAGAAGGTTCATGTTGCATTTTTGTCTTCTATATATTTATACTTAATATTCTATTTTTAAAATATATTTTTATTGATTTCAGAGAGAAAGGGAGAGGAGGAAAGAGATAGAAATATCAATGATGAGAGGGAATCATTGATCGGCTGCCTCCTGCACACCCCCTACTGGGGATTGAGCCCACAACTTAGGCATGTGCTCTGACTGGGAATCGAACCATGACCTCCTGGTTCATAGGTTGACACTCAACCAGTGAGCCACACCCTCTAGGCTATATTCTATTTTTAAGTTAAGCCTTTCCAGGGTTCATTTGTCCTATAACAAGCTCATTGAGACAAATTAATCAACACAAAAATAGATTTCTTTCTAGCCCTGCTCCCACCACAACCACAAGAGAAAACCAGCGTTGAAGCCTGGTATGTATCCTTCTATCTGTTTACTAGGTCACACAAACATAATCGCACATGTGGGACTTGCCCCTTTATAAATGACAGGACATATCATACAAAGGACTCTGACAACTTTTTTTTTTTCATTGTAGCAACATCATGAACATCTTCCCAGGCAATATATATAGATCCGATTCATTTCCTTAATAGCTGCATTAACATTCTATTGCATAATTTATTCAGTTTTTCTTTATCGATAAACCTTGATATTTTGTTTTTGTATTTTTGCTATTTTTCACACATCTATCCTTATTTGCTGGGACCTTTTTTCCCTGAAGAATAGATTCATAGTAATATGCTCTTTAAACAAAAATATGTTGCCACTAAAGATTTATGACCACTATACAGTAAATTACTCATTTTATCTTCTAGAGATAACCTCATTACATTGCTATTCCATCTCTATATTGGGGAAATGGGTCGCTAGGAGCAACTCATTTTTGAGAAGAGAAATGAGTCTCTCAGGCTCTTGCCTTTTCCGCTGAGTGCTCACTGCTGCTCTGTGCTCCGCACTGTGACAGAATCCACGTCACAGGAGCAGGAGTTTTGAAAGAAGATGCAGGTGTCCTTGGGGATAGTTTCTCTCCACTGAGGACTAAAGCTGGGCTCCTTTATAGCATCACTAGATTTAAATGAGAGATGCCAAGGAGGAATTTCCCTATAATTTCCCCCACATCCCTGAATCTGTTAAGGCTTTCCTCCCAAATACTACAGGCCAAATGCTAAAGAGGGTTCTTTAAAAGTGTTCTGTCTTATGACCCAGAAATTCACTTTCAGGTATATCTGAAGAAATCCAAAACACTCTCTTTAATCTGGATGCCAGGAAGAAAGTATGTACTAGATTCGCTATGCTAATTGAAACCATAACTCAAAAGAACATACACACCCCTATGTTCATTGCAGCATATTTACAATAGCCAAGATATGGAAGCAACACAAGTGCCCAAAAATAGACGAGTGGATAAACAAATTGTGCTACATGGCTTGAATGGAATATTACTTGGCCATAAGAAAATGAAATTTTACCATTTGCAACAGCATGGATGGACCTAGAGGGCAATAGGCTAAGTGAAATAAGTTGGACAGAGAAAGACAAATACCATGTGATTTCACGTCTACGTGGCTCTAAAGAACAAACAAAATAGAAACAGACTGATGGTTGACAGAGGGGAGGGAGGTTGGAGGGCTGGGTGAAAAAGGTGAAGGAGTTAGAAGTAAAAATTGATGCTAGATTATAGCAGAGGGAATATAGTCAAGAAGGTGATGGCTATGGATGGTGTCCAATGAGTACTTGAAATATCAGGGGGAATCACTTTGTAAATGATAAATAAATTAATTAAGTTTTAAAAACACACACACAATTTCCACATGATGTACAGGGGGCAGTGACCACGTGTGCACGGGGCACTCGGGAAGCACAAGGGCCCCACCTCACGGGAAGGTGCAGCGAAGGCTTCTCGGGAGATGGCACTTTTCCTTCCCTTTGGAATATTTTCTGATCAACAGGGTCAGTCATTGAGACCACAGCTGTGTAAAATTCAAAACACGTACTATTTCTTTTTAGAGATACATCCTATATAATAAAAGGCTAATATGCAAACTGACCGAACGGCAAAACAACTGGTTGCTATGATGCACATTGACCACCAGGGGGCAGACACTCAATGCAGGAGCTGCCCCTGGTGGTCAGTGCACTCCCACAGGGGGAGGGCTGCTCAGCCAGAAGCCCAGAAGCAGGGCTCATGGCTGGTAAGCACAACAGCAGTGGCGGGAGCCTCTCCTGCCTCCACAGCAGCACTAAGGATGTCCGACCGACAGCTTAGGCCCAGGGGAGCGGGCCTAAGCCATCAGTCGGACATCCCCTGAGGAGTCCCGGACTGCGAGAGGGCGCTCGCTGGGCTGAGGGATCCCCCCTAGTGCATGAATCTCGTGCACCGGGCCTCTAGTATTAAAATATTTACAAATGAAATGACCCAATGTCGAATTTGTTTCAAAATGACTGGCAGGTTGGGTAGGTAGGGGAAGAGCTGAAACAAAATAGGCAGTTTATTTAAAAAACTGGTGAAACTGGGAGATGAGCGCATCAGGCTCTTTGTTCCAGTCTTTCTTACTTTTATTTGTGCTTCAGACTTTCCGTAGTCATTTGTTTAATTACATAGCCACTGGTTAGGTTACAAGGAGAGGACGTCTTGTTCCAAACCACGCTGATGTCACCTAACGTTTTAATTGAAGCAGCTATTGCTCTAGTTTCACTTCCCGCCCTTGACCTCAGACCTCAGCTTCTGGGCCCTTTTCTGCTGACTGGCTCTTATCCGCATCTGCCCCCTCCCTGGAGCCACTCCCTTAACTGGCTAAGGAGCCCAGGCCCTCCCCTCCAGCTTCCTTCAGGAGCAAAAAGCCCTTTTGATTCCCTCTGACAGCTTCTGCGTAGAGTCTCTCTCAGGTCTGCATGTGGCTACAACCTACCCGAACAAAAGCAGTTCTAAAATGCCTGCACCAGCCCAAAGGTTCAAGATCAGGCAACTTCCTGTCTCGGAAAGTAAACAAGGGGCCCCAGACCCCACGAACTCTGTGTCTTCTTCCACGCAGACAGAACCCCAATTCTTCCGTGTGGCCTTGCCACCCAGCCCCGCACAGAGCCGGCCACAGACAGAAGCTCAAGGAGGTCCTGACTGGGATGTGTCTGGTCCCCTCAATACTCTGCTCTCTGCAGACGCCCCAGAGCAGGAGGCGTTGCGGGGGCTTGCTTCTCGCTGTGACCACACTGGTGGGTTCACACACGTCTAGACTTTCCAGCTGCTGGAACGCGGAGTCCCCACGTAGCCCTCTTTCCTGTCCGCATCCCCACGTGGCCAAAACGATGCTCTCCCATGGGTGCCACATTGTCTCGGCTTTTTACTCCACAAAAGCGCTTCTCTCCTTTCTCAGGTCGTTATTATAACATCTTACTATTTTAGAAGGCTTCCGTTTTATCCATAGCTAGGAGCCAGCCTCCTGGCCCTAAGGAAACCAGCACCCACTGCTAATGTGTTCACATCCCAGAACGGGGAAGGCGGAGGCTGGGAGGGTTCCCACACCTCGGACACGCTCTCTGCTCTGCATTTCCTGGGCGGCTCATACCTGGAAATACCCCTGGCATCAGTCCAGTGCATTAAAGAAAGCACTTTAGTCCTTATTTGTAACCTTGCTTTTCCCTCCTACTGGCCCATAAAAACTCAGGCCGACTTGCTTCAATCCACAGACTTTTACAAATGAGCAGGAATCAACGTTGTGCTTCTAAGTTTTACGGGGAATGAGAAAGAATTCGGATTATTCTTAAATTATTTTTAAGAAAAAATATCTAACCTTAGCTGAAAATGTACTCTTCTGGGATTTTAAGAGGCTTACATTTTTCTTTTTAACGTGTCTGTATTTCCATTTCTTCCATAATGAACATGAGTTCTTTTGCAATTTTTAAAATACAGTCGCCCTTTTTCCTTTCTTTTTTTTAAAAGTCAATTTATGCTTTTGTTGAGTTAACATTGGTTGGTAGCACACCATTATGATTCAATGTCTATGTACCCTCCTGCACCCTCACTTGCTTTTAAACCACGTCTTCCTAACAGCACGATCGACATGTTGGCCTTGGTTCTTTGCTGGGGGCGGGGAGCAGGGGGTCGTGTCTAGAGCATTGCAGGGTGTTTAGCAGCATCCTCGCCTCTACCCACTAGATGCCAGTAGCAGCCACACAGTTGTGACAAGAAAAAATGTCTCCAGGCATTTGCCAAATGCCCCCTGTGGGGGAAGGAGGCAAAACCACTTACTTAAAATCCAGTGTTTTAAACTGTAAAAATGTGGGGTCTCAAAGGGGGTTTGGAAGCGACTTAGATAAACAAGTGCTATATTAGCTAGAAAAAATGTCACCAAGCCACTAAGAGTAAGGATGCTAAAAAGGGCAAGGCGTTTCTAAAGAGCGAATGTCCACCTGCACACACTCAGATTGCCATAAGCGAGCCCAGCGGGACAGGCAGGGCCTAAGGGCATGGCCCAGGGGAACAACAGTAGAACAGGCAGAGAAGCACAGGCAGGCCCAGGAGCTGGAAAAAATCCAGCAGTGGTGGAACCGACCCCTGTGCTCACCAATTGGAGGCACTGCTCCCCCGAGAAGGATGCGCAGGAGCCGGCAGGCGGGTTTCTGTGACGGGCAGTGTAAGCAGCAACGTCATGGAGCCGTGAGGATCAGCGCCTTCGGGAATGCAGTGCTCAGCCCATGGAGGAGCTGGCTCCAGCGGACAGTTACCCAAAAGCCTAACCTGGAAGCCTTTTGGTTGTTTGAGCTTTGATTCCCAAAGAACAGTTTCATTGGTTATCAATGGCCTTATTTTAAATCTGCCTTTTTCGTCCGACGCTTCATTACGTCTCCACTGGACCAGCCCCAGAGAATCTTTGAGATAAAGCCCAGTTACGGTCCTCCAGGAACTCAGAGCTGAGTGCTGAAAACAGCACCTGCCGCTAAGTGAGCTCTCTTGTGCTTGTCGACGATTATTTCCTCAAAACGTGAGACGGAGACATACATTACTGGCTCACAGAGGACTAGCTGGTCAGGTTCTAGTTGTATTATTACACAACGATGCTCCCAAGCAAACCAAGCATTTTATGAATCTCTGTAGGTAGGAATTCCATACATTATAAAAACTCATAATACAATTATGCAATCATTGCTAGATTAGAGACTAAACCAGATATGTTACATAAAACTGGTAGGTTTTTTTAAAACAAAAACAAAAACAAGGCAGGCAGCAATTGTCTATTTGAAAGAGACTTACTTTGTCTGCAAATGAAGAAATTATAGCCTCCCTGCGCAAAAGGACATTTCTGTAATTTCTTTTTCTTGCCTTTTCTTTCTCAGCCTTCTTCCCCTCCCGCCTGGGATTCCCAGAAAATCAGCCTGTATACTCAAAGGAGTTTATTTTTTTGTATTATTCCTTTTTAAACAGGAGCTTTCAAATAGCTGTTATAAAATAAACATAAATTCATACTAAAGTGAGAATGGCTAACAACATACAATGAGTTATTACTTTGGGGCATATTTACATTTTCATGAAGACAGATCGGTCCATTAAACATTTACAAAGTGTCTCCTATGTCCAAGCATCATGTTACTGCTACTAGTAAACTCTACATGAGAGAGCCCTGCATCTAGAACCTGTGACATAAAGTTAGACGAGCTCCAGACTCATAGCCTGCTTGATCCTGCTGACCTAAACAAAATTATTCTATTTTATTTTCCCACCACCAGTTCCTCCTCTTGCACCTTGGTAAATAACAGCCAGCGGCCATTCAGGCACTCAAGCCAAAGACCCAGATGGTATTCACGATTCTTCTCTTGACCCACCCTCTACATCGAACCCATTAGTAAGCCTGCCTACTCTGCCTTCAAAATACGTCCCAAACCCACACACTTCTCTCCACCTCCTTGTCTCAGCCATCATCATCTTACATCTGGCCTGGAAATGTCCTCTCCACGGGTCCCTGATTCCCTGATTCCCCTTCTACAACCTGTTCTAACATGGTACTCTCCTCGGATAACTTCCCATTGCTCTGGATGTAAAACCTGAACTTCTCAACTTGACCTCCAGGCCCTATAAGATCTGGCCCCACCTCCTCTCTGATCTCACCTCCTGTCTTTCTTGCCCTTTCTGCTCCAGCCCCACTGTTTTCCTTTCGGTTCTCTGAATAGACCAAACCTGTCCCGCCCCAGGGCCTGTGCACTTGTTGTTCCCTTTGGCTGGGAGACCTCGCCTGGGCGTGCCACACGGCTGGCTTCTTCGTATTATTTAAGTGTCAGCCCAATGTTACCTCCTCAGAGAGGCCTCTCCTGATGTAATGTAGCCCTCCCCATCATGCGCTGTCACAGCCCCATTTTCATATGTTCATCATGCTTGGCACCATCTAGACCCCCTTGCTTGCTTTTCCATCACCCCACATGCCCCACTTTCCATAAACACCCCTGCAATGCAAGCTCTGTGCAAGCCTCTTGTCCACCTTGGTCATTACTACATTTCAGTTGAGAGTAAGCACATAGGATGTGCTTAAGAAGCATTTATTGACTCACTGAAGATGCAAGATAGGAGGTTGGAGGGCAAACGTCTTCCCAGCACCTTTTAAATTCCACGAATCACTATAGTCCGTTTTCTCAGCGGGCAACTCAGCCAGTCCTCTGTGGAAGAAAGATCCCAACGATAGCTTCCAAGTATAGGTAGTTTTAGAAACTACAAGAAAGGAGCTGGCACTAGACATAGTTCCAGGTAACACGCAGGAAGGTGTGCAGGAAGAACAGTGTGAAAGGATGATCCGAGCCTCCTCTCCAGTTACAGAAGGAAAGAAAAACTCAGAGACCTCACTCTATTCCAGAGAAACAGCAGGAACACCCAGATTTTTGTTTGTTTGTTTGTTTTTTGATGCTCAGTTGCTATTCAATATTATATTAGCTTCAGGTGTACAGCATAATGGTTAGACTAATCCCCAGGAAGTCTGGGGCTTGTTTTCACATGACTTGTGAAGAAGCCCAGAAAGGAGAGTGGTGACGACAAACACCCCAAACCCCCCAGTTCAGAGACCATTCACAACTCCTTTAACTGGAGTTACACTAGGCTGCTGAGGTGGGTATGAGGAGCAAATGGAAATTTGCCCAAAGGAGGTAAGGAAAAGTGTCCCCTTCTGGAAACAGACCATGAGTTAGGTCAGCTGCAGACTTCCACGTCCTGCAGATGCCAGCAGCATGCCCGGCGGCGGCCAGGTGGAATTGTGCACCAACGCTGAGGAGGCCGGCCCAGGTGCCGAGGAGGCCGGCCCAGGTACAGAACAGCACAGGACCACCCTGTGAACTAGCCATCCTCCCTCACTGCCATGAGGACATGTAAGCCTTCCCTATACCTTTTGGAAAGGAAAGGGGACAGTGGAGCTTTTAAAGGAGAGAACCATCTCTGATAGGGAACTGATCCTTGAATTGGACTGATTAACCCCTTCCCCGGCAGAAACGTGTATACTCGTTTTCACAAAATGTTCTTTTTCAGTCGTCAACCAGTATACTAAGAAAATATGGTAAAAAAAATATGGTTTATAGGAAGACGAGTTACAAACTGTTTTCATAACCAGCATCAAAAATACTATATAGAACCAAAATAAAAAAATTAGTCTGAAAAAGAAACGTTTTTAACAAAAAAATTGTTGGGGAAGGGGTTAAAGACCAAGCCAACTGGACACAATTTGAGGAGTTATGTTTTGTTGGCAAGTTTCAGTAAGCCCTCCTCTCCGATGCACAAACCAAACCACTCAGCAGGTTGGGGCCTTGGTACTGAGATGAGTGTACTTAGAAGAAACAATAGAAAGCTACTTTTTTCTTTTCTGCACATTTGAGAGCTACAATATACAATTCTACTCTGCTTTAGAGCTATTATTACCATGGTCCTTATTGTGTATGGGGAACCCAGGCATAAAAAATAGATTACAATATCTAATACAGGAATAGAGCCATGTTCTATATCCAGAGTCCATAGCAGAGGGGGAAGTTGGCTGCATCTATTTGTTTTCCACGGTTGTGCAACAATATTCCCACAAACTAAGCAGCGTTAAGCAATACACATGTATGACCTCACAGCATCTGCAGGTCAGGAGTCGGGGCACGGCTTAGTGGGTCCTGTGTAAGGTATTGACCAGTGGTGGGCCCTCATCCAAAGGCCCAGCTGGGGAAGGATCCGAGTCTACGCTTACGTGGTTGTGGGCAGCACCCAGTTCCTTGTTGGGTATTGGACTGAAGGCCTCAATTTCTTGCTGACTATCAGCCGGTGGCCACCCTCAGCTCCTGGCCCCATGTGCCTCCGCAACATGGCTGCTTGCTTCCTCAGAGCCAACAAGAGAGAGACAAGACAGACATCACAATCTTCCATAACCTGACCATGAAGCAACATCCCATCACCTTTGCCATATTTTATTGGTTAAGCTGGTCACGGGTTTTCCCTATTCGAGGCGAGGGAATTACACAAGGACAAGAATAGCAGCAGATGGGCTCATGGGAGCTACCTGAGCGTCAATGCGCCACACGACATCAGGCAGGTGGGTGGGAGCAAGCATGCCAATCAGGCAGGTGGGTGGGAGCAAACACACCAGGTGCAGCTTCTCTCAGGAGACAATCTGGGCTGGCTACTACAGAAGGTTAAGGACCCAGAAATTGCTTGGCTGTAACAGAGTCTAGTACCGTGTCTAGCACCACAGGAGGCAACAATAAATGTTTGCAAATGGATACTGACATCAGGAGCAAAATCTGGTCACCCCGGTACAAAAGAAGTGTTCGACATAGCAGGAAAACAAGAAAAATAACTGTCAGCTCTCATCCCAGTAGCAATAGGTAACATCACAGACCTTCCCTTGGTATTAAAACAGGAGGCCACTGCATCAATGTCTCAGCTAGACTCACCAGGAAAGTGCAATGAACGCCAAGGGCACTAAAAGGACGGGAGATGGTCTAATGCAGGCAGCTCCCCAAATTCTATGTTTATACAAATGATAAATAGGTTTCAAGAAAGGAGAAACCAACTAACGTTGATGACTAGGGAAACAAATAACATTAGAACTTTACATTGCAGTAGCATCTTTCATCTGGGATCCTAAGAAGCTTTAAGGAATTACATTTGGGTGCTGCATAAAAATAGATTTTTTAAAAAATAAAAATATGGATTTTATGCTCTTCAGAAAAAGTAGCACATAATGCTATATCACAGATAACAAGTGCAACCTGGATTTTTTTAAAGAATGTTTTGTAATTGTGTCCAAGGTCCTAAATACATAATTGGTTGAGTCTAAGGAAATGCAGGCAGCTGGTTTAGCCCCAGTGGCATGTGGAGGTGTTGATGATTATAAACAATCCAGATGGAAAACTGCCGTGAGGAACAGGAGGCAACCTGCTCGGCCAGAGAACTGATGGAGACCAAGAAGGGACATCAGCAAAGGTGTGTAGAAGTACTTACAGGACCATCCTATGAACAAGTGGTGCAAAAGCATAAAACACCGTGACTATCAATCAGAGCTACGCCACGTCTGTAAAAAGCCCATAATCTTGTGAGCTTGAGCAACAACTGTCCTTGTGTATAAGGAGGATGCAAAAGAATTGGGAAAATAGACACCATTTGTTCATTCATTCCCATGAGAAGAAATGGCTTTTGAGTGCGTGAACTACTAGTAAAATAACCTGGAGAAATGTTACTGAGGGGTAGGCAGGGAGAATGATGGATGGGAGAAGATACTGAGTGAAGTTTCAACCAAGCCCCATGTTTGAGTTATCAATTTGGAGTTCTGGCTGTGCATCTAATACACAAAGACAGGAAACCAAAACTCCAGAACCAAATACTTATCTGGACTCAGCGTTAGGGCCATGCCTGTCTCCAAAGTGTCCAAGTCCTGTTTGTTCTGCAAGATCCACCTGCCATTGACACCTTCACCAGGGTTCTCATCTACGAGTAGTCCCCTTTCTTCTGAACTCCCTCAGCATGTCATAGGTACCTCCCACGAGGCGCGAATCTCTGTGTCCATTCTATTTCAGCAACGTATGTACCTGTCATATCCCCTTTCCAATCATAAGTAACTTGAGGCCCCTAGCACTGTGTCTAACACATAGTAGGTGCTCAGTAAACACCTTGGAACAAGTGAACTGCCATTTAGTGCTTATTAAAATACCCTGACCTGCCACTCCAACCATCTCCAGATCTGACTTGTGAGATGACACCTTGGTGCTCAGGAGAGCTATGACATTGCTACATACTTTGGGATATACTATGATGTTCTCTCTGGAGATATACCCAAACTTCAACATAGTTTGTTTCAACTATGGGATCAAGACCACACTTTCTGGAAATAGATGGGTCTGGGTCACAGCCATTAGTATCATGCTTTGTAACGATCTTTGTAATGATCGTAAGCCTCTTTCTAGTGTGCCTCTCCTGTCTGCACAGTTCACTAAGCTCTCCACAGAAGGAGCTGGGCCCCTTTCATTGATGTAATTGTTGCCCACACACACTGACTGCCGGGTAAGAATCTCCACCCACACTGGGCAAACATTATCAATTGTCAAAACATATGATATTCTTTTAACACAGATAAGAAGCACTCCATTCCAAGGAATTCCTTTAAACCATAGCTGCTGAGTTAGGTCATCAGACTCAACACACACCTTTACCTGAGTCCTCAGCCCATAGGTTCATTTCTACCTGCCTAGAGTCAGCAGTTTCAAGCATTTTTCCCAAAAATAAAATTATATATACACTATATATATAATTTATTATATATATTAATATATGTATATATAATAAAGTTATATATACACTATACTAAATATATATGTGTGTGTGTGTGTGTGTGTGCTGAATTCAGTTTGCAGTTTGGAAACTGACGATTTCAACGAGGGATTCTGTTTGTTAAAAATACCCTGATAGGTTGCCTTCTCCATCGAGGTAAGCAATGCACTCCCAGGAGTTCTCCTTTGCTCCTTCCTTTACAAGAATCCATTTACTCTGGTTCATTTACAGAAGGTTACTGTGGTTTTTCCAGGAAACTACTGCCTGACGCGAGGGAGGCAAATTTTCTTGTGTACAAAACTCAGGATCATTTGTGCAGAAACAGACATGAGTAATAGAATATTAGCCACATTAATATGCTTACGATGCCTGGGCCTTCACAACAACGGCTAAGTGTTGCCAAGCTGGCTTTACTTTGCGTTGGCAGAGAAGACGCCATCATATAGAGTTCTTTTGGTCTTGGCAACGAGGCTGGCGCTCCTGCCAGCATCTGAAGGAAATGGACAAGAGACAATAAGCCCATTCAAATGCATTAGCAATGTCGTCCAGTGGGGGGGTTTTCAAATTTTAAATTGATACAAACTTTAAAACCACCTTAAGTAAAGGGAAGACTGATTTTCCAAAAGCAGACGTTATATTTACCAAAAGAGTTCTGGCCTCTGTTCTCAACAGGATATATGCTATTGCCGGGTTACTGGCAAGAAGATGGTCAGAAAAATAGACAGTGGCGTCTCCCTGTCAGGAGGCTGTAGACACCAAGTGCAATGGATTGGCCGCAAGCAGCCAGCTGTGTAATTTGTGGGGCTTAAGCACCTACATAAATTTACATGACTGCTGGGCTATCGTTCCAAACCTTTTGTTTATGACAACAATGTGTCTTTGCAAGTGAATAAAAAAAGAGGCATTTCTAGCAGCAAACCTTACACCCTTCAAAAACCAAAACCAAAAAAAATCCTTGAAGAACCACCTAGAAAGGTAAAACCTGTTTACTAACATAAAGTTCAATATTTGCCTGGGTTGGTAAAATCCTACTTGGAAGGGGTAGAGGGGGCGGTGGTATTTCTGGTTTCATGAGACAGTAGAATTTCAGGTAAACTACTCAGAAGGTAGTACTTGTACGCTTTTTTGAATTCTAGAGAGAGTAGAAGAGCCCCCTGCTGGCTGCAGAAGGAAGACCATTCAGGACCCAGTCATTTTGAGAGTCCCATTTCCCCCTAATCTTTTATTCATACAACAAATATTTGTTGAAGCGTGCTATGTGCCAGGCACTGTGCTAGGCTCTGGGGATAACATGTTAAACAAGGCAAAGGGTGCCTTCTTAAAACCCTTACATTGTAAAAGGGGAGACAGAAAGCAAACAAACGTGAAATATAATGTCAAATAGTGAGCAATACAACGGGGGTGGCAGGGAGGCGGAGGGGAATAGAGAATGATGAGGAGAGGATGCTATTTTAGACAGAAGACTGAAGATTTGAGCTGAATGAAGGAGGGAAGTCTGGGGGAGGAGCATTCCAGGCAGGGCACAGAGCAAGCGTGAGGGCTCAGAGGTGGCTGCACTGGGCATGTTGGCACAATAGCCAGAATGTCAGGTGCCTAGAGTGAGGGAGGCAAAGAGAGTTGGAAGATGAGGTTGAAAGGAGCCCAATGATGCAGAATCTTGCACGGTAGGAATTTTGGACTTTATAGAAACCCACCAGAGAGTTTGAACAGAGAATTAAGTAAATACAGTTTCCATTTTAAATGGGTCACCCTGTACAAGAAGGAGAATTAACTGCACGTGTGAAATCTGAGAGGCCCATCAGGAGGCTACTGACAGAGTATTGCAAATAATTTAATCAATGAACTTTACCAAATTCCTGCTATTTACAATGAGGTTCAAAGAATAAATATGACCTCTGCCCTCAGAGAGCTTTCAGTTAACCTCGGAAAACAGAGAGATACGCCTCAAATCAAACTTACAAGAGATAGGAGGAGTGAGTGATCGCAGTGTGGGCAAGAAAGAGGATGATGATAATGATGATGATGATGATGATGATGATGATGATGCAGATGTCCCCAGCAGGCAAGCACCAGCTTAAGGCAGTTTAGCTTAATGGTTAAGAGCACAGGCTGTAGAATCAAGCTTCCGGGTTCATAATTCTGGTGCTGCCGCTTACCAGTTGTGTGATCTCAGCTATGTTATTAAACTCTCTTTTCTTCAGTTTTCTCATCTGTAGAATGGACTTAATAACAGTGCCACCTCATAGAGATGTGAGGAATGTGTCAATGTTATATATAAAGTGCATAGACCAGTGCCAGGTGCTTATACTAATAAATACTACATAAATGAAGGAATGTCTCCCAAGTCACACTGTTATTGTCTTTATTACTGCTGTAGTCCAAATACAAGGTGATAATGACTTGAACTAATATCAGTTGTGGCAATGGAATAAAAAAGGCAGTTATTTCTGACCAAGGAACTTACAAGGTTTGGTGACAACAAGATGGCACATGAGGTAGGTCTACGAAGAGGTTCAAAATGAATGAGAGATCTCAAGCATAACAACTGGGAAAACAGTCCAATGGGGAGAAAAAGAGAAGTCAGGAAGGCCGATTGGTTTGAGAGACAAGGCAAGCACGATTTGAGGCATCCGAGTTTGAAGTGGACAGGCAATTAGGGATGCTAGACTGGAGCTTGGGAGAGAGCGGAGGACATCCATCTGGATTTGGAATTCCTTCTTGTGAGGACTTGTCCTTGAAGCCATGGAGATGCCTGAGAAAAACCAAGGGAGAAGAGGCTGGAAGAAGAGCTCTAGGAAGAAAGCTCAGGAGACACGAGCATGGTTACGGGTGAGGAAAGAAGCCAATGAAAGAGAGGGAAGAATAAGAAGGTTAGGAACCGAAGCAGATTCTTGAGGAAGATGGAGACGCTACAGGCAGATGCTACTAAGCGATGACTAAGGGATGACTAGCTTTGGGTGAGGTCATAATAAAGTCATTGATGGAGTCATGGAAGTCTCAGAAGTGTAGGTTGTCCTGAAGGCCTCTGCTAAGTGTTGGTCCTGAGTGCTGTACTGTGCCACCCAGACTTCCCCTCCAGGCCCCGAGGTTTCACTCCCCAGGGAAAGTGGTAGGCTGGCAGTTCCCAGTTGCCTCAGCTGAGCCACCTTGTCTGAGGTCATGACCCCTCCTGGGGCAGCTTGCATCAATGACTGGTTGGCCTGGCAGTATAAAGACACAGTCCTTTCACACAAATAGGGACAACTCAGAAGGGTCATCCCAGCTCCAGAGCTCACCATGGAATCAGCTGAGAGAAGCCAGCATAGTGGCTGCAATGCAGCCCAACCTCCCCCCGCCCAGTCCTGCTTCCTTCCCTCCGCTTCATGAGTGTCCATGCTAAGAGCGCTCCCAGTAAACTTCCCACACGCCAATCTCCATGTCACAGTCTGCTTCCCCCTGGGACCCAAACGCACACTGTATTATAAAAGTCAATAAAAATGATAACATCAGGGAAGAGTTTGACACAAGATCAATATCTTAATGGTATTTAACAGATCTATGAGAATAGCTTCTCATAAACAGAAATTCTGAAATTTAAAGGAATTAAGTCTAAGCAAAGTTAGTAGGAACGGACTTTTCTCCAGAACCCCAAACTCATCGGACTTGCAAAAACAAGATGATGCCATTTGCCTTTGGTGAGAATGGAGTGCTGGGTCATGTGACCCGATTGATGGTGCTGTCACCCGTACCACCTCACAATCTCTTTTAATCTCCGCATCTTGTCACTTTGCTGCCATCTGGAGAGAGGATTAATTTCATTTGTCCCCCAAGGAGATTAATGTATCCTGCCGGATTCCAGCACACGGACAGACTCCGCTCTAACCCATCAGCACTAATCTGGCCTCGGCAGCTGCTTCAAGGCTCCTGTGCCCTTCACCCACCACCAGGAACGCAGTGGTCTCCAAAGCCACTGCATTTTCCTCGCAGCTGGGGCACGGGTGGGTGCAAAATTCCCTCCACCAGCTTCCAGGAAAGAAAGACCTCTGAGGATCATGAGACCTACCAAGTTCCCTTTCCTGTTGGGCTGTCTCATGAGGCTCCCCGAAGCTGAGAGATCTCTCCGTAAGCCCAGTGGGTCATCCCATAAGCCAATGGGGGGTGGGGGGCAGGGAATTTCTCCTCTTATGCAAGAGAGTGTTCTTTTGTGCAACCGGTTATGCTACCCAACCTCTTAGATGCTGGGAAAGGCAGCAATTGTGCCTGCTTGCTCACCACTGTACCCCCAAGAACCCTGTGAAATACTTAATACATATAGGTGTTGATTATTGAATGGATGGCTGAGAAAATAGTGCAAGGTGGATTACTAATGAAGTAAAAAAAATAATGAGCAAATATAGATTAAGAAGATGATTAAAGACAGTTGGATATTAACCTGATGACTAAATTGGACTCCCTTTCCCATCATACACCTGAGTGTATGTTAGTCCCTACGACTCTCTCAGCAATCCATTTGCCCATGGTAGACACTCAATAAAAACCCTTTGGACTGAGCTAAATTACAATAAAAACCTTATTAGTGGGGTCCCAAATGCCTAGGCTCTTATAGAAAGACATTCAGAAGGTATTGGTGCCAATACCTCAAAAGAAGGGGAGTTATTCAGCTCAGAGGATATGGGAGTTACAGGGAAAGAAAGACAGAAACATTTTCTAATAATGACAAGAAAGAAATCCAAATGGTAAGATTTTCAGAAAAATCGTCGTATTCCACATTAATGGAACTAGTCTGTTTAAAGCTTTAAGAGCTTGGCTTGCAGGACCTCCATGAGATTTGCTCACAATTAATCGCCCTGAAGTGAAAGAAAATACTTGTTAATGGTTCTCGCCATTCTGAGGACTTCACATGCTTTCTCATTTAATTTTCTCCATAACCCCATGCATTAGGTTTACTAGTATCGCCATTCCCATTCTTCAGATGAAGAAACTGAGACCAAGAGAAGTTAAGTGACGTGCCCGAGGTGACAGAGCTGGTAAGGAGTGCCACGGATATTTGAACCTAGACAGCCGGACCCCAAGGTCCATGCTCTTAACCTCTGCACTGCACTGCCTCCTCGGCAGACAACATTATACCTTCTGCTCCCTTTTTAACCCACAGGTACATCCATGTACTATCTGGCTTTTACACTCTTTAGAAATAATGCTCTTGGCCAACAACCATATGACACCTTTTTAAGTCCAGTTGGTACCTGAGACTTTACGCTAGCACTGAGGCTCTAAGGAACAGTATCTTTTAACATTGTGGGTGTTTAAAACAAAACACAACAAAACAGAAAGTGGATTGTATTTGTGGGCAGTGGTTTCTGTCTGTTTTGTTCACAGCTAAACCCCAAGATCCTAGAATAGTGCCTGGTACTTGGCGGGCATTCAAAAATATTTGTTGAACTTGTGGTTGAATCAAAATGAGATGTACAGCATCCCCTACACAGGTGTCCCATAAAGTTTACGGCACAATTAAGATCCCGCCTGTGGTTTCTTGGAAGAACCTAAATTGCCAAGTCCTACTTGCTATTGGCCTTGTATTTTATATTTGAATCATTCTGTGACATGGTTAAGGCAGTTGTATGATGGTTAAGGCATGTCTTCAAAGTTGCACAACTCACTAGGCGGGAAAATAAGAACTAAAACATGGGTTTTCTCAACGGGCCCAGCAACGATGCAGGTGTAGTAGATGTTTTCTTAGCCCTGTGAGCCCAGGTTCAAGAGCTGCTTTGTTAGGTAATCACTTGATGACTTTCTATTAGTACATTGAGGTAGGATTAGTAAAGAGGCTTGGGCTCAATGACCAGGCAGGTTTCTTATCACCTCTGGGCCTTAGTTTCCTCATATGGAGAATGTGGGTACCATAGCGTGAACCTCTATCCGTCAGGTTACAGACAGGAGAGAAGAACCGCCTCAGACATTTCAATGAGGGGACACTTAACATGGAGAACTGGCCGTCTAGGTGACTGAAAGGCTAAGAAGCCAAATAGGATGGTACGACCACCGGAGCCTAGCGGTACCAAGAAGCTACTACCACCCCTCGTTGGTGTCAGAGCAGGTAGTGATGCCAGCCCAGAAGCCTGGGGTAGTAGAGCTGGATCTATGAAGGAGACCCAGCTGCTCCCACAGCCAACACCGGTGTCAGACCCAGAAAGGAGACACAGCCTCACTTCCTCCCCCTTCCTGCCCACCAGCCTCAACCTACCTGGGAGCCTGGGGAAGGTGACTCAGAACAGAGCAGGAAAGGGCAGAGAATGGATTCAGGAGCAGATAGGCCATCTACCAGCCCAGGACCCCTGCAGCTGCAGTGAGATTTAAATGAGATGTATGTATTGCTCTCAGCACTGTGCCTGGTATGTAATAGTGCTTAATCAAAGGTGCCATTGCTGTTATATATAGCAGGCCCTCACCTGGGCCTGGGTCATGAAAAAGACATAGACTCTGCCCCCAATAGCAAGCAGTCTGGTCACTGTAGCCCAATTATTAGCTATCACGCATTCTGTGGGCTGGAGTGAAATCTCCTACGGGCGTTATCTCACCACACTGGTTCAGGTGACCAACTTCTGAGCCTGAAAATCATCCCGTCGGGGGCATCAATGATTACAGAGAAAACCAGGCCACAAATGTTTACTCTCCTAGAATAAAAGGCAGCATTAAAATGTGAGATTTTTTTATGTGAGACATAAAGTGATCTCTCACTAAAAGAAGCACCAGCTCAATCACTGTCCCTGATGGGAGAGTGACTCAAGGAATGTTCCGTTTATACGGCTAATTACATGTCCGGCTTGAAAGTATTTGATGCTGTCCTTAAAAGGTCATGGCTTTGCCACTGGACGTGCGTTTTAAGAAAGAGTTTTCTCAAAGAAAACGTGCTGCTGACATGAAACTTGGCTGAGGGGATCATGGCCCAGGTATTGAGACGAGCCCATGAAAGCTGCTAAATAGAGGCCAAGCATTCTTGTCTCTCCATCTCTGCTTCTTTAGCTCAGGCCTTGGAGTCACAGAATACTAGTGCTGGAACTCAGAGAACACATTCATGTGATTCACTAAGATGTAGAAACTATGCCCAAAAGACCAATGACAAACACTGCCAATAGTCATCGTTAGTAGAAAGATGAGGTAGATTGAGATAGTGACTTGACCATGGCAATGGAGCCCAACTACACCAGGGAAGCATCCCATACTCCCTGCCTCTTCCTCCTGCCTCCTTCTACTCGGGGACGTGTAGAAAATTGGCTGCGGGCAAGATTTATACTCTTCATTTTTGAAGTAATAATGCGATCTTAAATATCAGGCATCCTGCAGCATTTTAACTAGGTGGGAAGGTACCAGAAGGTGTAATCATTCCACAGGATGACTAAATGAAATAGCTGAGAGCTCTAAACTCATCTCCGGAGAACATGAATGAAAATAATATTTCATACAGAGAAATAAAGGGGAAAGCCGGGATGCGGGTCCACAATTACAGGTAAAGTTG